>NW_015091555.1:17989-20071 GCF_001431845.1 Calidris pugnax | reverse complement strand
ATGGAAAAGGAGCAAAAAAAAAAAAAAAAGAAAATGGGCATAATATTAATATATAGATATATTCATGTTCTGAACAAAGTGTTGCAAAATCTGAACAAGCTTAAGAGGACTAATCTAACTTCACAACTGGTGTTGTCAAGAACAGTTAAACAGAGGTAAAGTTCTTCAGCATCCCTTTAAAAATTATGGCTCTGGCATCCTTTTTTTTTTTTTTTTCCCTTCCCCAAAGAAAAATCACAGCTATTCTCTGTAGTTATCTATCCTGTTAGGAATGTACACAAATAAAGACAATCCCTATTGCTACAAACATTGTGTATCTGGACTTCTTCCCTGGACTTAAAAGGGAGGACCACCCTGGTGACATGTGGCAGGAAAGAAGGTAATACCATAAATCAGTTTATCTTGGTGTTGATGAATTGTTCTGCAGGAAAGGAGTCACAATGGGGAAACTGTTTATGCTGCAAAAAGGAGTCTGTGTTCAGAGAAAATGCTGCGGACGAGAACAGGAGGTAAATGAGGAATGTGGGCTTGGATGGTTGAACTTTGTTCTGGCTTACACTTCTGTCCTTCTATCAGTACTGGAGAAATAAAACGCACAAAACAATGCTCAAGTTTGGCAGGAGGAAACTGCTCACTGATACCTCCCTGCAACACCTGCTGGTTTGAATAGGAGACACTTGTCACTTTTATGCCACTGCTTTTGTCTGGGATGCCAATTTCAGGAGAGACATCAGGAGGGGGAAGCATACTGCAACTTCTTAGAGAGCCTCAAATTTATTTCAGATCAATCAGGTTATTATTTGAGTTATTTGTGCCACAAAGTCCCCCTTTCAGCATAAACAGACTCAAGCATGAGTGATAAAAATAAAAAAACCCCAAGCCTGTTCAGAGAACGAGCTGACAGCTACTGCTCTTCCTCCTTTCCAGGGGACAGCTCATGCTGTCTGTGTGCTCGTGCTGCTTTATCAACCTAGCACCTACAGCATTTTACACACAGAGATGGATTTATTCTCAAAAACAGGTAAGAGGCAGGTCTTGAAGAAGCCTATGAAGTATATGGACGCAGCTCCCATACAAGCCTGGAAGGAGAGGACTATGCAAATGCCACAGAAGTAGCATGACAATAACACGGACACAGATTTTCCATTGCTAGGTGGGCTGGAAGTGGACCATGGCTTGCAGAAGGCAGGGCTGGTAGGAACTACTCCACCCTTCACAAAGAAGCCCTGCTTCTGTTTCCTTATCTGGCCTCATTTTAGAAATACTGACCCATTCACTGTTCATAGTGTTTGTTTTTCAACCACAGCTTTGTATATTTCAAGAGAAAACAGTAGGTGAAAGTCTCTGTTTGTTTGTTTTTTAACAGAAGCTGCTGAAACCAGAAATCACAACCAAGAGTCATGAAAATAATTCAGTTAAAAAATGCATATCATCATGTTCCATGAGTTTTGTCCTCTAAGGATCAACACTGCTAAAGTTATCTCTATTTTAACAATCAGTGGAGTAAGAGTATTTTAATTTTCAAAGAAACTCAAAGGTGTTATTTCTGTTCCTTCATTGCCTTGACACATCTATGCCCTACCCACACCTGGGCATTCAGTCCTAGGTTTCCCTCCCCTTTCCCCTAGTTATTAATGGAGCTGCATCTACCAGCACCAAACCACCATGAGTCTCATGATAAAAGTTCTTCTAGAAAGTGTAAGAAATAATTCAAATCTCTGCTCTCCCCAAGCCCATTTCAAACTCATTAAATATTTATATGACCACAGGAGAAGGTATTTGATGGCATGTGGTTTCAGCTGGGTGAAAATCGCTGTTATGATAAATATATTTCTATGAACCAGCACCTCTTAGAACAGCTTTGGTAAGAGAAAAAGGAAACATCTGGTAGATAGGAGACACTTGGAATTCTGGAAGTTTACACCCTGCTATAAGCTCTGAGACACAGCACTCAATGAATCTTTTGAGATCACAGTGTTGTCCCCCTGCAATCACAGACAGCTACCACAGCTTCTACATTTTTCATTTTTCCCAGCCCATGACCCTACCCCCAGCTGCTTGCTCAAGTGGGAACACTGGTGC
>NW_015091555.1:0-452 GCF_001431845.1 Calidris pugnax | reverse complement strand
AATACCTAAACAGATTTATTTGTTATGAAAGTAAATAAAACTGACTGCTTATTGTCCAGTGAAACATGGAATATATTAGGGATTATGTTACTGGAGCACCACCCATTTTACACTTAGGCCTAGGCTCCTCAGGTAAGGAGATAAAATGAAAATAAATAAAACTAAAATAAAAAATAAAAGTAAATCAAACATAACAGCAAAATAAAGCTAGTGTGAAAAGAAATATCCATTACAAAAAAAACAGTAATGATGAACAGATATTTCTTTATTCTGAAGACATCTACTTTTCAGTCATTCAGTCACCAAGAAAATAACAACATAGAATTTCTTGGCATTTGAGAATTGAACTAAATTCTGGATAATGTAAAAAAGAGATTCTCTTTTTACTAGGGCAAATTTAGGCCAGTGTTAAGGACAGTATCCTAACAATATAATAATAATAATATAGCATG
>NW_015091554.1:10609-13230 GCF_001431845.1 Calidris pugnax | reverse complement strand
GGCATGTATTTAGCATGTGCTTGGTGTGTGCTTGGCGTGTGCTTAACATGTGATTGGCCTGTGCTTAATGTGTGCTTGGCATGTTCTTGGTGTGTGCTTGGTGTGTGCTTAATGTGTGCTTGGTGTGTGCTTGGCATGTTCTTGGTGTGTGCTTAGTGTGTACTTGGTATGTGCTTGGCGTGTGTCACACTTGGGGGGCACAACAGGCCAGGCATGTGCTTGGTGTGTGCTTAATGTCTGCTTGGCGTGTGCTTCATGTGTGCTTGGCGTGTGATTTGTGTGTGCTTAATGTGTGCTTGGTGTGTGCTTGGTGTGTGCTTGGCATGTACTTAAAGTGTGCTTGGCATGAGCTTGGTGTGTCCTTAGTGTGTGCTTAATGTGTGCTTGGCCTGTGCTTAATGTGTGCTTGGTGTGTTCTTGGCATGTGCTTGGCATGTGCTTAGTGCATGCGTCATGTGTGCTTGGCATGTGCTTGGTGTGTGCTTGGCATGCGCTTAATATGTGGCATGTTCTTGGTGTGTGCTTAATGTGTGCTTGGCATGTGCTTAGCACATGCTTGGCCTGTGCTTGATGTATGCTTGATGTGTGCTTGGTGTGTGTTTAACATGTGCTTGGCATGTGCTTGGTGTGTTCTTGGCATGTGCTTGGCATGTGCTTAGTGCATGCTTCAGGTGTGCTTGGTATGTGCTTAATGTGTGCTTGGCCTGTGTTTGGTGTGTGCTTGGTGTGTGCTTAGTGTGTGCTTAATGTGTGCTTGGCCTGTGCTTAATATGTGCTTGGTGTGTTCTTGGCATGTGCTTGGCATGTGCTTAATGTGTGCTTAATGTGTGCTTGGTGTGTGCTTAAAGTGTGCTTGGCATGTGCTTAGTGTGTGCTTGGCATGTCCTGTCCTTGGTGTGTGCTTAATATGTGCTTGGCATGTTCTTGGACCGGACCATTCTATGATGATTCTATGTGCTTGGTGTGTGCTTGCTGTGTGCTTGGCATGCACTTGGCATGTGCTTAATGTGTGCTTGGTGTGTGATTTGCGTGTGCTCAATGTGTGCTTGGAATGTGCTTGGCCTGTGCTTAGTGTGTGCTTGGCATGTTCTTGCTGTGTGCTTGGTGTGTCCTTAGTGTGTGCTTGGCGTGTGCTTGGCATGTGCTTAATGTCTGCTTAGTGTGTGCATGGTGTGTGCTTGGCCTGTGCTTGGCGTGTGCTTAGTGTGTGCTCGGCATGTGCTTAATATTTGCTTAGTGTGTGCTTGGCATGTGCTTGGTGTGTGCTTGGTGTGATGTGCTTAATGTGTGCTTGGCGTGTGATTAATGTGTGCTTGGCATGTGCTTGGTGTGTCCTTAGCATGTGCTTAGTCTGTGCTTGGCATGTGCTTCATGTGTGCTTGGTGTGTGTTTAGTGTGTGCTTGGCATGTGCTTGGCCTGTGCTTAGTGTGTGCTTGGCATGTTCTTGGTGTGTCCTTAGCATGTGCTTAGTGTGTGCTTGGTATGTGCTAAATGTGTGCTTGGCGTGTGTTTAGCACGTGCTTAATATGTGCTTAGTGTGTGCTTGGTGTGTGCTTGGCCTGTGCTTGGCATGTTCTTGGTGTGTGCTTGGCATGTGCCCCACATGGGGGCACAACGGGCCAGGCATGTGCTTGGCATGTACTTAGCATGTGCAAGGCTTACTTAGCACACACCAGCTGGCACCAGGCATGTATTTAGCATGTACAGTGTGCTTAGCGTGTGCTTAGCATGCACACATGTACTTAGCATGTGCTTTGCACACACCAGCTTGCACCAGGTGTGTATTTAACATATGTGTGCACATGCTTAGCGTGTGCTTAGCATGTGCAGGGGGTTACTTGGCTTGCTCCAGGTATGTATTTAGCCTGTACATGTGCTTAGCGTGTGTTTAACATGTACAAGCGCACTTAGCGTGTGCTTAGCATGTGCAGGCATTTACTTGGCCCACACCAGCGTGAACAGGCATGTATTTAGCATGTACAATGTGCTTAGCATGTGCTTAGCATGTACAGGTATTCTTAGCGTGTGCTCAGCACACACTGCCGTGCACCAGGCGTGTGCTTAGTGTGTCCTGTGCTCTTAGCATGTACTTAGTGTGTGCTCAGAGTGCACCAGACATGCATTTAGCGTGTCCTGTGCTCTTACCATGTACTTAGCGTGTGCTCAGCACACACTAGCATGCACCAGGCGTGTGCTTAGCGTGTCCTGTGTACTTACTTAATATGTACTTAGCATGTGCTCAGCACACACCGGCGTGCACCAGGTATGTATTTAGCGTGTCCTGTGCTCTTAGCATGTACTTAGCGTGTGTGGGGCTGTTCTTAGCGTGTTCTTAGCATGTGCTCAGCACACACTGGCATGTATTTAGCGTGTCCTGTGCTTAGCGTGTGCTCAGCTCACACCAGCGTGCACCAGGCATGTGCTTAGTGTGTCCTGCCCTCTTAGCATGTACTTAGTGTGTGTAGGCTGTGCTTAGTGTGTTCTTAGCGTGTGCTCAGCACACACTGGCATGTATTTAGCGTGTCCTGTGCTCTTAGCATGTACTTAGCGTGTGCTCAGCTCACACCGCCGTGCACCAGGCGTGTGCTTAGTGTGTCCTATGCTCTTAGCATGTACTTAG
>NW_015091554.1:1190-2612 GCF_001431845.1 Calidris pugnax | reverse complement strand
CACTGCCCCCCCCACCTCTGGGCCATGATCTTGAAGGCGTCGGGGAGGTAGCACTGGACGTTCTCCATCTGGAAGGGGTCGGCGTCGCAGATCTTGTCGTCGGTGCGGCCGTAGTTGGCGTTTTCCACCATCACCACGTCGCTGCCCGGGCAGCGCAGCTCGATGGGGTACCCCTCGCACGCCAGCTCCCGCCGCACCAGCCCGAACGGCAGCCCGGCCCGGCTCAGGCCTGGGGGGGGGACACACACACACACGTCTGGGTCCCTGCGTGCCCCACGGATGGGACCACGCGACCCCCATCTGCCCCACGGATCCACCACATGAGCTACACACCAGGGACACCATGACCTGGATGCCTTGATCCTCCCTGTGCTCTAGATGTTGGGGTGCCCCTGACTTTAGGATCCCCCCTCCTGCCCCATAGAACCCCCCTCTGCCCCACAGATGGGATGGTGGGACCCCCATCTGCCCCACAGATCCCCCCTGTGACCCACACACCAGGGACACCCTGCCCTGGATGCTTTGATCCTCCCTGTGCTCTAAATGTTGGGGTCTCCCCAACTTCAGGATGCATCTCCTGCCCCATAGAATCACTTTCTGCCCCATAGAACCCCCCTCTGCCCCACGGATGGGACGGCGGGACCCCCATCTGCCCCACGGATCCCCATTGTGAGTCACAAGCCAGGGGCACCATGCCCCAGACACCTGGGTCCCCCCCCCTGCCCTGGATGTTGGGGTCTCCCCAACTTCAGGATCCATCTCCTGCCCCATAGAACCACCCCCTGCCCCACAGATGGGACGGCAGGACCCCCATCTGCCCCACACACCAGGGACACCATGACCTGGATGCCTGGGTCCCCCCCCTGCCCTGGATGTTGGGGTGCCCCCAACTTCAGGATCCATCTCCTGCTCCATGGATAGGACCATGGGATCCCCCCCTGCCCCATAGATCCCTCTCTGCCCCATAGATCCCCTCCCTGCCCCATGGATCCCCCCTGTGAGTCACACACCAGGGACACCATGACCTGGATGCCTTGATCCTCCCTGTGCTCTAGATGTTGGGGTGCCCCCGACTTTAGGACCCCCCCCTGCCCCATAGAATCACTCCCTGCCCCATAGAACCCCTCCTGCCCCATAGAACCCCCCTCTGCCCCACAGATCCCCCCTGTGAGTCACACGCCAGGGACATCATGCCCCAGACACCTGGGTCCCCCCTGTGCTCTGGATGTTGGGGTCTCCCCGACTTCAGGACCCATCTCCTGCCCCATAGACAGGACCACGGGACACCCCCTGCCCCATAGAACCACTCTCCGACCCATAGAACTCCCTCTCTGCCCCATAGAACCCCTCCCTGCCCCACAGATCCCCACCATGAGCTACATGCCAACTGACACCCTGCCCCAGACACCTGGGTCCCCCCCC
>NW_015091554.1:0-611 GCF_001431845.1 Calidris pugnax | reverse complement strand
ACCATCTGCCCCCCACACCAGGGACACCATGACCCGGATGCCTGGGTCCCCCCCCTGCCCTGGATGTTGGGGTGCCCCCAACTTCAGGATCCATCTCCTGCTCCATGGATAGGACCATGGGATCCCCCCCTGCCCCATAGATCCCTCTCTGCCCCATAGATCCCCTCCCTGCCCCATGGATCCCCCCTGTGAGTCACACACCAGGGACACCATGACCTGGATGCCTTGATCCTCCCTGTGCTCTAGATGTTGGGGTGCCCCCGACTTTAGGACCCCCCCCTGCCCCATAGAATCACTCCCTGCCCCATAGAACCCCTCCTGCCCCATAGAACCCCCCTCTGCCCCACAGATCCCCCCTGTGAGTCACACGCCAGGGACATCATGCCCCAGACACCTGGGTCCCCCCTGTGCTCTGGATGTTGGGGTCTCCCCGACTTCAGGACCCATCTCCTGCCCCATAGACAGGACCACGGGACACCCCCTGCCCCATAGAACCACTCTCCGACCCATAGAACTCCCTCTCTGCCCCATAGAACCCCTCCCTGCCCCACAGATCCCCACCATGAGCTACATGCCAACTGACACCCTGCCCCAGACACCTGGGTCCCCCC
>NW_015091553.1:0-7440 GCF_001431845.1 Calidris pugnax | reverse complement strand
CGGGGGGTGGAGACGTGTGTGTGCAGAGGGAGGGGACACGTGTGTGAATGTGTGTGCAGAGGGAGGGGACACGTATGTGCAGAGGGAGGGGACATGTGTGTGAATGTGTGTGCACAGGGAGGGGACACGTGTGTGTGCTTGTGTGTGCATGGGGAGGGGACACGTGTGTGTGCATTCACAGGGAGAGACACTTGTGTGAATGTGTGTGCAGAGGGAGGGGACATGTGTGTGTGCAGAGGGAGGGGGTACGTGTGTGAATGTGTGTGCACAGGGAGGAGACACGTGTGTGAATGTGTGTGCACAGAGAGGGGACACGTGTGTGCAGAGGGAAAGGACATGTGTGTGCAGAACTAGGGGACACGTGTCACTGTGTGTGCACGGGGAGGGACACGTGTGTGTGCAGAGGGAGGGGACATGTGTGTGAATGTGTGTGCACGGGGAGGGACACGTGTGTGCACAGGGAGGGAACACGTGTGTGAATGTGTGTGCACAGGGAGGGACACGTGTGTGTGCACAGGGAGGGACACGTGTGTGCACAGGGAGGGGACACGTGTGTGTGCAGAGGGAGGGGACATGTGTGTGAATGTGTGTGCACGGGGAGGGAACACGTGTGTGTGCAGAGGGAGGGGATGCGTGTGTGTGCACAAGGAGGGGATGTGTGTGCATGTGTGTGCACCTGGAGAGAACACGTGTGTGTGCAGAGGGAGGGGTACGTGTGTGTGCACAAGGAGGGGACATGTGTGTGCACAAGGAGGGGACACGTGTGTGAATGTGTGTGCACAGGGAGGGGACACGTGTGCAGAGGAAGGGGACACGTGTGTGAATGTGTGTGCACAGGGAGGGGACGTGTGTATGCCTGTGTGTGCACATGTGTGCACTATTGGGGATGCCTGTTCATTGGTGTGTGTGCACATGTTTGCACGACTGAGCATGCTTGTGCATTGGAGTGTGTCCACACATGTGCACGGCTGGGGATGTGTGTGCAGGGGTGTGTGTGTGCACAAGGAGGGGATGTGTGTGCATGTGTGTGCACCTGGAGAGAACACGTGTGTGTGCAGAGGGAGGGGTACGTGTGTGTGCACAAGGAGGGGACATGTGTGTGCACAAGGAGGGGACACGTGTGTGAATGTGTGTGCACAGGGAGGGGACACGTGTGCAGAGGAAGGGGACACGTGTGTGAATGTGTGTGCACAGGGAGGGGACGTGTGTATGCCTGTGTGTGCACATGTGTGCACTATTGGGGATGCCTGTTCATTGGTGTGTGTGCACATGTTTGCACGGCTGAGAATGCTTGTGCATTGGAGTGTGTACATGCGTGTGCAGGGCTGAGCATGTGTGTACATTGGTTTGTGTGCACACACGTGTGCACAGCTGAGGATGCGTGTACAGGGGTGTGTGTGCACACGTGTGCACTATTGGGGATGCGTGTGCATTGGTGCGTGTCCACACGTGTGCACGACTGAGCATGTGTGTGCATTGGTGTGTGTGCATGGCTGAGGATGTGTGTGCATTGGTGCGTGTGCACATGTGTGCACGGCTGAGGAAGCGTGTGCAGGGGTGTATGTGAACACACGTGTGCATGGCTGGGGATGCTTGTGCATTGCTGTGTGTGCACATGTGTGCATGTCTGAGGATGCATGTGCAGGGTAGTGTGCACAGATAAGGATGCTTGTGCATTGGAGTGTGTGCATGCATGTGCATGGCTGAGGATGCGTGTGCAAGGATGTGTGTGCACATTGGGGATGCGTGTGCAGGGGTGTGTGTGCACTATTGGGGATGTATGTGCATTGTGTGTGTGCACACGTGTGCATGGCTGAGGATTTGTGTGCAGGGGTGTTTGTGCACACGTGTGCACTATTGGGGATGCGTGTGCATTGGAGTGTGTGCACACGTGTGCACAGCTGAGGATGCGTGTGCACACATGTGCACTATTGGGGATGTGTGTGCACTGATGTGAGTGCACACATGTGCACGGCTGAGAATGCTTGTGCATTGGTGCGTGTGCACATGTGTGCACGGCTAAGCATGCGTGTGCATTGGTGTGTGTGAACACACGTGTGCACAGTTGAGGACGCATGTACAGGAGTGTGTGTGCACACGTGTGCACTATTGGGGATGCATGTGCATTGGTGTATGTGAGCACACGTGTGCACAGCTGGGGATGTGTGTGCATTGGTGTGTGTGCACGGCTGAGGATGCGTGTGCAGGGGTGTGTGCGCACACATGTGCACAGCTGAGGATGCTTGTGCATTGGTGTATGTGAACACACGCACACGTGTGCACGGCTGAGGATATGTGTGCATTGGTATGCGTGCACACATGTGCACGGCTGAGGATGCTTGTGCATTGGTGTATGTGAACACACGCACACATGTGCACGGCTGAGGATGCTTGTGCAGGGGTGTATGTGAACACACGTGTGCACTATTGGGGATGCGTGTGCATTGGGATGTGTGTGCAGGGCTGAGGATGCGTGTGTAAGGCTGTATGTGAACTCACATGTGCACATCTGGGGGTATGTGTGCATTGGTGTGTGTGCACGGCTGAGGATGCGTGTGCAGGGGGTGTTTGCACATGTGTGCACTATTGGGCATGTGTGTGCATTGGTGTGCGTGCACACATGTGCATGTCTGAGGATACATGTGCATTGGTGTGTGTGCACACAGCTGAGCATGTGTGTGCAGGGGTATTTGTGCACACATGTGCATGGCTGAGGATGCGTGTGCAGGGGTGTGTGTGCACGGCTGAGGATGCGTGTGCGTTGGAGTGTGTGCACACGTCTGCACGGCTGAGGATGCGTGTGCAGGGGTGTGTGTGCACACACGTGTGCCCATTGGGGATGCGTGTGCATTGGTGTGTGTGCACGGCTGAGGATGCTTGTGCATTGGTGTGTGTGCACATGTGTGCACGGCTAAGGGTGTGTGCAGGGGTGTGTGTGCACACGTGTGCACTATTGAGGACACGTGTGCATTGGTGTGTATGCACTATTGGGGATGTGTGTGCACATGCGTGCACTATTAGGGATGCATGTGCATTGGTGTGTGTGCACACGTGTGCACTATGGGGGATGCGTGTGCATTACTGCGTGCACGGCTGAGGATGCGTGTGCAGGGGTGTACGTGTGCACACGTGTGCACTATTGGGGACGCGTATGCATTGGTGTGTGAACACACGTGTGCAAAGCTGACAATGCTTGTGCATTGGAGTGTGTGCACACGTGTGCAGTACTGGGGACACGTGTGCATTGGAGTGTGGGCACACGTGTGCACGGCTGAGGATACGTGTGCATTGATGTGTGTGCACACATGTGCACAGCTGAGCGTGCATGTGCAGGGGTATTTGTGCACACGTGTGCACGGCTAAGGATGCATGTGTGCTGGTGTATGTGAACACACGTGTGCACGGCTGAGGTTGCGTGTGCAGGGTGTGTGTGCACACGTGTGCATGGCTGAGGATGCGTGTGCATTGATGTATGTGAACACATGTGTGCACAGCTGGGGATGCACATGTGTTGGTGTGTGTGCACGGCTGAGGATGCGTGTACAGGGGTGTGTGTGCACACATGTGCACTATTGGGGATGCGTGTGCATTGGTGTGTGTGCACACGTGTGCACTATGGGGGATGCGTGTGCATTGGTGTGTGTGCACACGTGTGCACTATGGGGGATGCGTGTGCATTGGTGTGTGTGCACACGTGTGCACTATGGGGGATGCGTGTGCATTGGTGTGTGTGCACACGTGTGCACTATGGGGGATGCGTGTGCATTACTGCGTGCACGGCTGAGGATGCGTGTGCATTGGTGTGTGTGAACACGTGTGCACAGCTGGGGATGCACATGTGTTGGTGTGTGTGCACACGTGTGCAGTATGGGGGATGCATGTGCAGGGGGGGGTGTGCACTATTGGGGATGTATGTGCATTGTGTGTGTGCACACGTGTGCAGGGCTGAGGATTTGTGTGCATTGGTGTATGTGAACACACGTGTGCACACACACCAATGCACAGACATCCTCAGCTATGCACACGTGTGCATAGCTGAGGATGTCTGTGCATTGGTGTGTGTGCATACGTGTGCACTATGGGGGATGCCTGTGCAGGGGAGGGCCCAAACATATCCTCAGCCGTGCACACGTGTGCACCCACACCAATGCACAGACATCCTCAGCTATGCACACGTGTGCATAGCTGAGGATGTCTGTGCATTGGTGTGTGTGCATACGTGTGCACTATGGGGGATGCCTGTGCAGGGGAGGGCCCAAACATATCCTCAGCCGTGCACACGTGTGCAGGGCAGTGTGTGCACACATGTGCACGGCTGAGCATGCGTGTACAGGGGGTGCATGCACACGTGTGCATGGCTGAGGATGTCTGTGCATTGGTGTGTGTGCACACGTGTGCACTATGGGGGATGCGTGTGCAGGGGTGTATGTGAACACACGTGTGCACGGCTGAGGATGCGTGGGCAGGGGTGTATGTGAACACACGTGTGCACGGCTGAGGATGCGTGGGCAGGGGTGTATGTGAACACACGTGTGCACGGCTGAGGATGCGTGGGCAGGGGTGTATGTGAACACACGTGTGCACGGCTGAGGATGCGTGGGCAGGGGTGTATGTGAACACACGTGTGCACGGCTGAGGATGCGTGGGCAGGGGTGTATGTGAACACACGTGTGCACGGCTGAGGATGCGTGGGCAGGGGTGTATGTGAACACACGTGTGCACGGCTGAGGATGCGTGGGCAGGGGTGTATGTGAACACACGTGTGCACGGCTGAGGATGCGTGGGCAGGGGTGTATGTGAACACACGTGTGCACGGCTGAGGATGCGTGGGCAGGGGTGTATGTGAACACACGTGTGCACGGCTGAGGATGCGTGGGCAGGGGTGTATGTGAACACACGTGTGCA
Source organism: Calidris pugnax (assembly GCF_001431845.1). Classification (NCBI taxonomy): domain Eukaryota; kingdom Metazoa; phylum Chordata; class Aves; order Charadriiformes; family Scolopacidae; genus Calidris; species Calidris pugnax. The sequence goes on along the minus strand of NW_015091553.1, from coordinate 2,535 downwards.
CGGCTGAGGATGCGTGGGCAGGGGTGTATGTGAACACACGTGTGCACGGCTGAGGATGCGTGGGCAGGGGTGTATGTGAACACACGTGTGCACGGCTGAGGATGCGTGGGCAGGGGTGTATGTGAACACACGTGTGCACGGCTGAGGATGCGTGGGCAGGGGTGTATGTGAACACACGTGTGCACGGCTGAGGATGCGTGGGCAGGGGTGTATGTGAACACACGTGTGCACGGCTGAGGATGCGTGGGCAGGGGTGTATGTGAACACACGTGTGCACGGCTGAGGATGCGTGGGCAGGGGTGTATGTGAACACACGTGTGCACGGCTGAGGATGCGTGTGCAGGGGGGTGTGTGTGAACACACATGTGCCTATTGGGGATGCGTGTGCATTGGTGTGTGTGCACACGTGTGCACTATGGGGGATGCATGTGCATTACTGCATGCACGGCTGAGGATGCGTGTGCATTGGTGTGTGTGAACACACGTGTGCACAGTTGAGGACGCATGTACAGGAGTGTGTGTGCACACGTGTGCACTATTGGGGATGTGTGTGCATTGGTGTATGTGAACACACGTGCACAGCCGAGGATGTGTGTTCATTGGGGATGTGAGTGCACACGTGTGCACATCTGAGCATGCTTGTGCATTGGTGTGTGTGCACACGTGTGCACTATTGGGGATGTGTGTGCATTGGTGTATGTGAACACACGTGCACAGCCGAGGATGTGTGTTCATTGGTGTGTGTGCACACGTGTGCACATCTGAGCATGCTTGTGCATTGGAGTGTGTGCACACGTGTGCACTATTGGGGATGTGTGTGCATTGGTGTGTGTGTGCACTATTGGGGATGTGAGTGCACACGTGTGCATGGCTGAGGATGCATGTACAGGAGTGTGTGTGCACACGTGTGCACTATTGGGGATGCGTGTGCATTGGTGTGTGTGCACACGTGTGCACGACTGAGCATGCTTGTGCATTGGAGTGTGTGCACACGTGTGCACTATTGGGGATGCATGTACAGGGTTGTGTGCACACACGTGTGCACGGCTGAGGATGCGTGTGCATTGGTGTGTGTGCACACGTGTGCACGACTGAGCATGCTTGTGCATTGGAGTGTGTGCACACGTGTGCACTATTGGGGATGCATGTACAGGGTTGTGTGCACACACGTGTGCACGTCTGAGGATACGTGTGCATTGGTGTGTGTGCACACGTGTGCACGGCTGAGGATGCTTGTGCAGGGTTGTGTGTGCACACGTGTGCACAACTGAGCATGCTTGTGCAGGGGTGTGTGTGCACACGTGTGCATGGCTGAGGTTGTGTGTGCACATGTGTGCACTATTGGGGATGTGTGTGCACACGTGTGCAGGGCTGAGCATGCATGTGCAGGGGTGTGCGTGCACATGTGTGCACAGCTGAGGATGCATGTGCACGGCTGAGGATGTGTGTGCATTGGAGTGTGTGCACATGTGTGCACGGCTAAGCATGCGTGTGCATTGGTGTGTGTGAACACACGTGTGCACAGTTGAGGACGCATGTACAGGAGTGTGTGTGCACACGTGTGCACTATTGGGGATGTCTGTGCAGGGGTGTGTGTGCACAGCTGAGGATGTGTGTGCATTGGAGTGTGCACACTTGTGCATAGCTGAGGATACGTGTGCAGGGGTGTGTGTGCACGGCTGAGGATGCGTGTGCATTGGCGTGTGTGCACACGTGTGCACTATTGGGGACACGTGTGCATTGGAGCGTGTGCACACGTGTGCACGACTGAGCATACGTGTGCATTGGAGCGTGTGCACACGTGTGCACACACTCCAATGCACACGTATGCTCAGTCGTGCACACGTGTGCACACACACCCCTGCACACGTATCCTCAGCTATGCACAAGTGTGCACACTCCAATGCACACGTATGCTCAGTCGTGCACACGTGTGCACACACACCCCTGCACACGTATCCTCAGCTATGCACAAGTGTGCACACTCCAATGCACACGTATGCTCAGTCGTGCACACGTGTGCACACACACCCCTGCACACGTATCCTCAGCTATGCACAAGTGTGCACACTCCAATGCACACGTATGCTCAGTCGTGCACACGTGTGCACACACACCCCTGCACACGTATCCTCAGCTATGCACAAGTGTGCACACTCCAATGCACACGTATGCTCAGTCGTGCACACGTGTGCACACACACCCCTGCACACGTATCCTCAGCTATGCACAAGTGTGCACACTCCAATGCACACGTATGCTCAGTCGTGCACACGTGTGCACACACACCCCTGCACACGTATCCTCAGCTATGCACAAGTGTGCACACTCCAATGCACACGTATGCTCAGTCGTGCACACGTGTGCACACACACCCCTGCACACGTATCCTCAGCTATGCACAAGTGTGCACACTCCAATGCACACGTATGCTCAGTCGTGCACACGTGTGCAGGGCTGAGGATTTGTGTGCATTGGTGTATGTGAACACACGTGTGCACAGCAGGGGATGCATGTGCATTGGTGTGTGTGCAC
>NW_015091552.1:7129-16898 GCF_001431845.1 Calidris pugnax | reverse complement strand
AGGAGCCCCCTGGGAGAGAGGTGGCTTTGAATGGCTCTTGATGTTTCTCTGGTCACTGATGTGTGTTGCTAGAGCCCAGAAGGGGCCTGGCGAGCCCTGGGTTGTGAACGTAAAATGAGGCCTTTTCCCGATGTGTTTTTTTTTCTCAGCTCCCTTTTTCCACAATGCCCGTCCCTGGATGGCAGCTCTGGGTGTGCTCCTCCTGCTTTTAGTGATTTGTTTTGCTGTCAGTGCTTATCTCTTCCAAAGGAAAGGTGAGATTGTAGTTGGGGGGATGGAGTGGAGGGGCTCAGGGGTTGAGTGAGGCCCATGGACATACACAGAATGGGATCAGAGTTGTGTCAGAACAGGTTTTGCCTTCATGAAAGAAGCTCTTTGGGCAAAGGGAGGATGGGGAGAAGACACAGGGTGTGGGTGGGAGAATAGGGAGCACGGGCAGAGCATCTGGCTGGTGGGAAGGTCAAAACACCCTGGGGAGATGGTGCCAGGGATGAAGCAGCTGCTCTCCTGACCTCTTCTTTTTCTGCCTTTCCTTTCCAGTGGTGCAGTCCAGAGCACTGGGTGAGTCCTTCTGGCCCCTGCCACCAGCAAAGCCTCCTGAGAAAGGAGCCCCCTGGGAGAGAGGTGGCTTTGAATGGCTCTTGATGTTTCTCTGGTCACTGATGTGTGTTGCTAGAGCCCAGAAGGGGCCTGGCGAGCCCTGGGTTGTGAACTGGGCACAGGAAGTGTCCTGGCTCATGGGAAGAAGCGGGGAGCAGTATAAAATGAGCTTAAATCAGCTGAGCCTTATGTCTCTGCTTAAGTCAGGTGTAACTGTGAAATGCCTGGGTGGGCTGGGGTGGGGATAGGAGGGCAGGGAGCCCCCTTGTAAGCCAAGGTGGCTTTTCCCATTCCCCAAACAGAAGAAATTTGGGCTCAGCCTGACCTCTGCCTGCTCGGCATGGGGTGCGAAGCTGTCCCTTTTCATCACTCATTGCTTCTGTTTTTCCTTTCCAGGGAAACAAGTTTCAACACTGGGTGAGTCTCTGTGAGCTCCTCCTGGCTTGGTGTCCCCTCCCGGGTCCTCTGTGCTGGGCCCCTTCCCCATCCCCTCCATCCCTACATCCCTTGGGTGCGGGCCTGCCCAAGGGAGGTGCCTGGGGGGTTGGGCAACTCGGGGACACCGGACCAGGGATGGCCCTCTCCCCTGCCCAGAGTCCCTGGGCACCAGCCACGGGACATGACCAGGCTGGAGGGAGCCATCCCTGGGATCCAGGAATGTTTTCCCACTAACCAAAAAGGAGGAATTTGGGGATTCCCCAGCCCTGCATGCTCCTTCTTGAGCACTTTTGGGATGAGAAGCTGTCCTCTCTGACCACATATTGCTTTTGCTTTCCAGAGGAACAAGCTGCACTGTTGGGTGAGTCTCTGTGAGCTCCTCCTGGCTCAATGTCCTCTCCTGTGCTCCCTGTGCTCTGCCCTTTCCTCCCTTGCTAGAGCAGGGATGGCCCCGTTACCATTCCCACAGTCCCTGGGGACCAGTGGTGGGATGTGACCTGCTCCTCTCTCTCCTTGTAGCTTGGAGAAAGTTTCTGCTTCCTGAAAATCCAGGTAATTGGGTATTTGATTGTATTTTTCTTCTCCCTTTTCCTCTGTGAGTGGTGTAACTTGGATGCAGTGAAGGGACTGGCCATGCCTGAGTGTGTTGGTGGCCAATACCTCCCAGACCTTGGCACTGGGATGGATCTCACCCCATTTTCTTGCCATTCCACCCCATTCTGAACTACATTCTGGAGCCCAGAAGCACCATCTCCCTCCAAGACCCCACCAGTGCCTCTTCCCAAGGGTCTGAGCTTGGCTGTGTCCGTGCTGGGGCCAGCCCTGTGGTGGGGCTGGAGAGGAGGAAGGAGATGCTCACTCTCCTGCCCTGTGGTGCACATCCTGGCACTGGGGGGGTGAAAGCTGCTCAGGACTGAGCGCTGATGCTCCTGCTTCTCCTGTCCCCTGCAGACGTGGTGACCCTGGATCCAAACACGGCTCATTCTGGACTTGTCCTGTCGGAGGAGTTGAAACATGTGAAATGTGGACCCATGTGGCAGAACCTGCCCGACACCCCCGAGAGATTTCGTTATTGGCGCTGTGTGCTGGGTCAGGAGATGTTCCGGGAGGGGAGGCACTGCTGGGAGGTGGAGGTGAAGGGGGAGGTGGGAGGTGATTCATGGTGGGGTGTTGGAGTGGCCAAGGAGTCCGTGGAGAGGAAGAGGAATGAGTTCCTGAGCCCTGAAGTAGGTGTCTGGGCAGTTTTGCACTGGAAAAGGAAGTTAGAGGCTCTCACCTCTCCTCTCACCGTCCTTTCCAAATCCCTGGTCCCCAGTAGGATCTGGGTCTGTCTGGACTGCACACAGGGGCTGGTGATGTTTCTCAACGCTGACACCGGGGTCGAGATCTTCAGTTTCCCACCAGCCTCATTCCATGGGGAGACCCTGCGGCCCTGGTTTTGGGTGGAAACGTGGAAAACCCAGCTGTGCCTCAGGGGCAGCACCCGTGAGACCCTCAGCCCCACTTCAGCCCCCACCACAGAGTCCGGCAGACCGTGTCCTTCTCCAGAGACTCCCCACTCTCCTCTCCTCGACCCTGTAGGAGATGTCCCTCTCTGTCCTGTCCCCGCCCAGGGACCAGAGGGGGACTGAGGGACAGAGGCTGCTGTGGGGTCGCCCCCCCGGGGTTGGGAGGCTCCAGGCAGTGGGGGGTGTCCTCGTTTCAGCTTTGATGGAGTTAATTTTCTTTCTAGCACCTGCTCCGTTTAGGATTTAGTGTGAGAATGCCATTGATCACACAGGATTATATACATGGCTGAGAAATGTTCACATCAGTCAGGGGCCTTTCCAGCTTTCTCTCGAAGCTGAGAGGAAGCGCAGTCAGGACGAGGTGGCTAAAGGGATATTCTACCCCACTGATGTTGTGTTGGGGATAGAAACAGGGGCTGCCGGGGGGCTGGGACCCTCCATCACTGCTGGGGCTGGGCAATCAGTCCTCAGGTTCTGAAGGGCAACTCGTGCTGTATCCTTGTATTTTGTGTATTTTTTTACAATTAATAATGTTATTTTTTTCTCTAGTAACTGTTGTCTGTAACTGTTGTCTTTATTCCAATCCACGAGGTGTTTTCCCCTTCTTTTCTCCCTCTTCTCTCCCCCCTGGTGGGGGATTAGGCAGGGGGGTAGTGAGTGAGTTGCTGCCTGCGGGCAAACCATGCTCAGGGGCCAGGGAACTCTTGGACCCCCGTGGACCCTCCGGGACCCCCCTGGAACCTCTTGCAACCCCTTGGAACACCTTATCATAGAATCATAGAATGGTTTGGGTTGGAAGGGACCTCAAAGATCATCTAGTTCCAACCCCCCTGCCCTGGGCAGGGACACCTCCCACTAGAGCAGGTTGCTCAAGGCCACATCCAGCCTGGCCTTGAACCCTTCCAGGGATGGGGCAGCCACAGCTTCTCTGGGCAACCTGTTCCAGTGTCTCACCACCCTCATAGTAAAAAAATTTCTTTCTGATATCCAATCTGAATCTTTTTTCTTCCAATTTAAAACCATTTCCCTTGTCCTATCATTACCCTTCCTGGCAAAGAGTCCCTCTCCAGCTCTTCTATATATACCCTTCAGATATTGAATACCTTGCATCCCCTGGGCTCTGCCTGACACCGTACTCACCGTGAGCATCCTCCTGTGCCACATGACACTTTTCTTAAGAAAACTGTTTTTTCTGTACCCAATTCCCTTCCCAGTTGGGCACTGGGTGAAGGCAGCTGTATTTTTTTTGCTTATATGGGGGATTATTGAGTCCATGAGTGGAAGCATCTTTGTCCCAGAGCAGCTTTAGGTGCAGCAGAAGAGTAAACGTATGACCGTGGAATAAATTTTCCAGCCTGGGGCTATGCCAATCTGTGGGTACAGGCCCCACGAGCCCCAGACCCTGGTATGCCCCCAAACTCGGAAACTCTATACCCACCCCTGCTATGGGTACAGCCCATTGCCCCTCCCTGCACCCCTTCTTTTGGTTATGGATGTGGATGGGACATTGGGGACAGCAGGGGACACGTCCTCCCAGGAATCTGAGGCCCCCAAGTTGACAGGGCAGAGGGACAGGGCACAGATGGATGTCGCCACAATCAAAGCCCCCCAGACCCTTCTTTCCCCTCATCCCTGACTGCCCACAAGCTCCTGGCTGTTGTGGGGCTGCAGGGACAATGCTGGGCTTCTACACCATGTCCAAAAATCACAACCAAGCTCTCCATTCTACACAATAACCCCCCTCAAACCCCTAAGATCCTTCATTTTCCATTCTTTTCCTCCTTTTTTTTGGTTCCTGGGATTGATGGGATGCCGAGTTTTCCTACCAAATAGAAATGTCCTGAAACCCCCAAGAGATGGATGGAGCAGAACTGGTGCAGGTGGATGATTCATCATGGTCTGGTTGGGGGTTTACTCCTTCCTTTGTGACAATGGTCATACACAGGACAATCAGACCTATTTGGGGAAAGAAGAACCCACGCTTATTTCTGGCTGCAAAACCTCGCTGATGTCTCTGCCCCAGCACAGGCTGCTGGGAGAGGCACAGCCCTGGGAAAAGCCACCTGCAACGCCTCCCATCCAGGAACCGGGAGGGTGATGGGTTTCCTTTGGTGCTTTGCCCTTGGTGGTTTCTTTTATGACAGTGGACTTGTTGATGTGGATCATCTCTGAATGAAGAACCTGAGCTCACGATGTGGGAGGTGGAGCCTTAAACCGCTCCCTGGAATTCTGGACCCTGGAACTGGGCAAAGGTTGGAGATGGTGGGTGCAGCTCCTACAGCTCGGGTGAGTGAATTTCCTTTCCGCGAGGGATTTAGAATATTGAACTACTTGAAAGTCTTTGGAAGGGATTTTGAGGAAATCCTGGGGAGGGCAGTGGGTCAGAGCAGGGGCTGAACTGGGAGCCATACATGGTCCCATCCTGCCCTCCCCCAGGGGTTCCCTCTGACGTCAGATGTTTTGGTGGGTTTTCTGGATTCCACTGGGAGCAGGTGCAGTCCTTCTTCCCCATCCCCTCTGCGGTGGCTGGAACCTCCCCTTCTCTCCCTCTGCCTCCCTTCCCACCCTCCCCTCCAGCTCCAGATGCAGATGGGGTTCCTGGCAAGCCCATGGAGCCTCGTCAGTCATTTCCTGACACTCCACCTCCTCCAGCTGGGATCAGGTAGGGATCCTGGAGGGCTGGGGGGGCGGGGGGGCGGGGGCTGTGTGTTCTCCGTGTGGCAGGTGTGGGTCAGGGGAGCTGCTATGGGGCAGGAGGAGGTGAGCCCAGAGCTTGGCCACGCATGGCTGTCACTTTCCCTTGGTCTCATGATGTCACATGTCCATTGCCCTGGGAAATATTCAGTCCCAGCCTGCAGTGTCCCCCAAAGCCTTTGTCCCTTCTACCAGGGCTGGCTGAGTTTGGGTGGGGGTCATTTTTGGGCTGGGGGGTCATGGTTTTCTGGAGCAGGTTCTCACCCCCAGGAAACCTCCTTCTCCTCCAAGTCTTCCCTCTCCCTCTCCAGTTTTCTCCAGAGTCTTTGGGCCATGGGGAGGGCAAAGCAACACCTGCAGGAAGGAGTGGGCACTGCTCACACCAAGCTGGCCCCTTCCCATGCGATGCTCGTAAATTAACCTGGGTGCGATCTCCATCCCTCTGTGTCCTTCTCTGTCACCCAGCGGACTTCAGAGTGGTGGGGCCAAGCCGACCTCTCCTTGCCACCGTGGGGCAGGATGTCGTGCTGCCGTGTCACTTGTCTCCACGCATGGACGCTCGGAGCTTGGAGATCAGGTGGATTCGGCACCAGCTTTCTGAAACGGTGCACCTCTACCGAAATGGAGAGGACCTGCACAAAGCACAGATGGAGGAATACATTGGAAGGACAGAGTTGGCCAGAGATGGCCTCTCCGGTGGGAGCCTGGACTTGCAAATCTCTGAGTTGAGACCATCTGATGATGGCCAGTATGTCTGCACTGTGCAAGATGCTGGCACCTATGCAGAAGCTATGGTGGAGTTGGAGGTGGCAGGTTTGTGGCTGCTGTGGTGTGTCCTGGGCACATTCCAGATGTCTGTGGGTTGGTGTGTCCCTCCCAGAGCTGTGTCCCATCCTCAGGTCCATTCATTTGTTGCCAAAGGCCAGGAGATGTGGAAAGAGGTCAGATGTGAGGGGGATCTTCCCATCCGTCCCTGGCCTGAATGGAGCACTCATGTGGTGCTGGAGGTGTTTTGGGGGCAGAGGAGCACAGATACGATGGCTTTGGGTCTCTGTGGTGTCCTCGTGATGCTATGTTCATGCAGAGACCCTCCCTTGAGGTGCCAAACCTTGGCCGCTTGGTGCTCTTCTGCCAGGCTGTTTTATGGGAGATCTGGGGTCATTTGGCATCAGTGGTCTCTGGTTCCTGCAGATGTTGGGATGCGTTTGGTGAAGAGTACATGGCCAGCCCCACAGCCCCCTGAGCACCCTGGGATGGTTCTGGCCTGGGGTTGGTCTTAGCTTTTGAGCTGGGTCCATCCCTAACTCAGGGCAACCCCGGGCTCTTCCCCCAGCCTTGGGCTCTGTCCCTCTCCTCTCTCTGGAGGCGTACGAGGATGGAGGCATCCGGGTGGTGTGTCGATCGGCCGGCTGGTACCCGTCACCGCACGTGCTGTGGAAGGATGACAATGGGCAGCATCTCCCCTCGGTCTCCCAGAGACATTCCCCTGATGAGAGGGGCCTCTTTGAGATCCAAGATGTCGTCATTGTGAGAGGGAAGGAAAATGGAAACGTGTCATGCGTGGTGAGGAACAACCGCCTGGAGCAGGAGCAGGTGTCGATCCTGCACATCTCAGGTACAGGATGGCAGCAGGGCTGGGGTTGTCCATGCTGCTTGAAGGGGTTTGATCTTATGGGGCTGGAAAAACCTGCAGGGGGTGAGGGAAGGGGAGGGGTTGCACCTGCAAGTGGGTTTTAGTGCAGGAGATAACTTGAGTTTGGTGTGCTTCAGGGGAGCATTGGGTTGTCCATGGGATGGGGAGGAGGATGTCCCCTTGAGCCCAGGGCTCCTGGCACAAGACTTGAGGAATTGGAAGCTTGCGGTTGCTTTGGGTTTTTTCTTCTCCTCACACAAGGGAATGTAAAATGAGGCCATTTCCTGGTGTTTGTCTGTTTCTCAGCTCCCTTTTTCCACAATGCCCGTCCCTGGATGGCAGCTCTGGGTGTGTTCCTCTTGCTTTCAGTGATCTGTTTTGGTGTCATTGCTTATCTCTTCCGAAGGAAAGGTGAGTTTGTTGTGGGGGCTCAGGGTTGAGTGAGGCCAATGGATGTACGCAGAACAACATCAGAGTTGTGTCAGAACAGGTTTTGCCTTCATTAAGGAAGCTCTTTGTGCAAAGGAAGGATGGGGACGAGGACATGGGGTGTGGGTGGGAGGAGATGAGAGCATGGGCAGAGCATGTGGCTGGTGGGAAGGTCGAAGAGACCCTTTGGAAATGGTCCCAGTGATGAAGCAGCTTCTCTCCTGACCTCCTCCTCCTCTGCCTTTGCTATCCAGTGGTGCAGTCCCGAGCGCTGGGTGAGTCCTTCTGGTCCCTGCCACCAGCAAGGCCTCCTGAGAAAGGATCCCCCTGGGAGGGAGGTGGCTTTGGATGGTTCTTGCTGTTTCTCTGGTCACTGATGTTGGTTTCTGGAGCCCAGAAGGGGACTGGAGAGCCCTGGGTTGTGAACTGGGCACAGGAGGTGTCCTGGCTCATGGGAAGAAGCAGAGATGAGCACTGAGTGAGCTTAAATCAGGCTGAGCCTTAAATCTCTGCTTAAGTCAGATGTAACTGCGGAGTGCCTGGGTGGGTGGGGTGGGGATAGGAGGGCAGGGAGCCCCCTAACCCCCGGGGAGCTAAGAAGTCAAGACTTTTCCCAATCCCCAAACATAAGGAGTTTGGGGTCAGTCCAGACTCTCCCTGCTTGCACCATGGGAGTGAAGCTGTCCCCTCTTATCACTCATTGCTTCTGTTTTTCCTTTCCAGAGCAACAAAAAGCAGCACTGGGTAAGTCTCTGTGAGCTCCTCCACATCAGTGTCCTCTCCTGGTCTCTCTGTACTCGGCCCCTTCCCCTCTTGCCTGTCCTCTCCATCCCTGCATCCCCTGGATCCAGGGAAACTGCAAGGGGATGTGCCCAGGGGGATGAGCAGCTTGAGATCTCCAGACCAGGGATGGACCCTTTCCTCTTCCCAGAGCCACTGGGGACCAGCCATGGGATGTGACTGGCTCTTGTCTTTCCTTGTAGATTGGAGAAAGTTTTTGCCTCTTGAGAATGCAGGAAATGTGGAATTTTATAATTTATTTTATGTTCTTTTATGGGTGGTTCTTCTCCCCTTTCCCTCTGTGAGGTGTAACTGGGCTGTCCAGCAAAGGGACTGGCCATGCCCGGATGTGTTGGTGACTCAGACCCCCCCGGTCCATGGCCCTGGGCTGGATCTCACCCCTGTTTTCTTGCCATTCCACCCCATTCTGAATTACACCGTGGTGCCCCAGAGGTGCCATCTCCCCCTGAGATCCCTTCCACTGCCCAGACCAGCTCCTCTCCCCATCCTGCTACTCCCTTGGGGCTGCAGCTGTGCCGGTGCCTCTTCCCATGGGACTGAGCTTGGCCATGGCTGTGGTGGGGCCATCCCCATAGTGGAGATGGAGAAGAGGAAAGAAGATGCCCAGTGTCCTGCCCCATTGGGTCCCTCCTGGCCCCGGGGTCGGGGGTGAAACCTGCCCAGCACTGAGCTCTGATGCTCCTGCTCCTCCTGTCCCCTGCAGATATGGTGACCTTGGATCCAAACACGGCTCATCCAGAGCTTGTCCTGTCAGAGGATTTGAGAAGTGTGAAGCGTGGACCTGCATGCCAGAACCTGACTGACCACCCCAAGAGATTTAGTTATTGGCGCTGTGTGCTGGGCCAGGAGAGGTTCTGGGAGGGGAGGTACTGCTGGGAGGTGGAGGTGAAGGAGGAAGTGGGAGGTGATTCATGGTGGGGTGTTGGAGTGGCCAATGAATCCGTGGAGAGGAAGAGGGTTTTTAATCTGAGCCCTGAAGAAGGGATCTGGGCAGTTGATGGGTATGAAGGGCAGTTCAGGGCTCTCACCTCTCCTCGCACCGTCCTGTCCCTGTCCCCAGTGCCCAGGAGGATCTGTGTCTGTCTGGACTGCACACAGGGGCTGGTGATGTTTCTCAACGCTGACACTGGGGGTGAGATCTTCAGTTTCCCACCAGCCTCATTCCATGGGGAGACCCTGCGGCCCTGGTTTTGGGTGGAAACATGGAAAACCCAGCTGTGCCTCAGGGGCAGCACCCGTGAGACCCTCAGCCCCACTTCCATCCCCACCACAGCCTCCAGCAGACCCTGTCCTTCTCCAGAGACTCCCCACTCTCCTCTCCTCGACCCTGCAGGAGATGTCCCTCTCTGTCCTGTCCCCGCCCAGGGACCAGAGGGGGACTGAGGGACAGAGGCTGCTGTGGGGTCGCCCTGTGGGGCTGGGAGACTCCAGGCAGTGGGGGGTGTCCTCATTTCAGCTTTGATGGAGTTAATTTTCTTTCTAGCACCTGCTCCGTTTAGGATTTAGTGTGAGAATGCCATTGATCACACAGGATTATATACATGGCTGAGAAATGTTCACATCAGTCAGGGGCCTTTCCAGCTTTCTCTCGAAGCTGAGAGGAAGCGCAGTCAGGACGGGGTGGCTAAAGGGATATTCTAACCCACAGATGTTGTGTTGGGGATAG
>NW_015091552.1:0-7119 GCF_001431845.1 Calidris pugnax | reverse complement strand
CTAAGAAGTCAAGACTTTTCCCAATCCCCAAACATAAGGAGTTTGGGGTCAGTCCAGACTCTCCCTGCTTGCACCATGGGAGTGAAGCTGTCCCCTCTTATCACTCATTGCTTCTGTTTTTCCTTTCCAGAGCAACAAAAAGCAGCACTGGGTAAGTCTCTGTGAGCTCCTCCACATCAGTGTCCTCTCCTGGTCTCTCTGTACTCGGCCCCTTCCCCTCTTGCCTGTCCTCTCCATCCCTGCATCCCCTGGATCCAGGGAAACTGCAAGGGGATGTGCCCAGGGGGATGAGCAGCTTGAGATCTCCAGACCAGGGATGGACCCTTTCCTCTTCCCAGAGCCACTGGGGACCAGCCATGGGATGTGACTGGCTCTTGTCTTTCCTTGTAGATTGGAGAAAGTTTTTGCCTCTTGAGAATGCAGGAAATGTGGAATTTTATAATTTATTTTATGTTCTTTTATGGGTGGTTCTTCTCCCCTTTCCCTCTGTGAGGTGTAACTGGGCTGTCCAGCAAAGGGACTGGCCATGCCCGGATGTGTTGGTGACTCAGACCCCCCCGGTCCATGGCCCTGGGCTGGATCTCACCCCTGTTTTCTTGCCATTCCACCCCATTCTGAATTACACCGTGGTGCCCCAGAGGTGCCATCTCCCCCTGAGATCCCTTCCACTGCCCAGACCAGCTCCTCTCCCCATCCTGCTACTCCCTTGGGGCTGCAGCTGCGCCGGTGCCTCTTCCCATGGGACTGAGCTTGGCCATGGCTGTGGTGGGGCCATCCCCATAGTGGAGATGGAGAAGAGGAAAGAAGATGCCCAGTGTCCTGCCCCATTGGGTCCCTCCTGGCCCCGGGGTCGGGGGTGAAACCTGCCCAGCACTGAGCTCTGATGCTCCTGCTCCTCCTGTCCCCTGCAGATATGGTGACCTTGGATCCAAACACGGCTCATCCAGAGCTTGTCCTGTCAGAGGATTTGAGAAGTGTGAAGCGTGGACCTGCATGCCAGAACCTGACTGACCACCCCAAGAGATTTAGTTATTGGCGCTGTGTGCTGGGCCAGGAGAGGTTCTGGGAGGGGAGGTACTGCTGGGAGGTGGAGGTGAAGGAGGAAGTGGGAGGTGATTCATGGTGGGGTGTTGGAGTGGCCAATGAATCCGTGGAGAGGAAGAGGGTTTTTAATCTGAGCCCTGAAGAAGGGATCTGGGCAGTTGATGGGTATGAAGGGCAGTTCAGGGCTCTCACCTCTCCTCGCACCGTCCTGTCCCTGTCCCCAGTGCCCAGGAGGATCTGTGTCTGTCTGGACTGCACACAGGGGCTGGTGATGTTTCTCAACGCTGACACTGGGGGTGAGATCTTCAGTTTCCCACCAGCCTCATTCCATGGGGAGACCCTGCGGCCCTGGTTTTGGGTGGAAACATGGAAAACCCAGCTGTGCCTCAGGGGCAGCACCCGTGAGACCCTCAGCCCCACTTCCATCCCCACCACAGCCTCCAGCAGACCCTGTCCTTCTCCAGAGACTCCCCACTCTCCTCTCCTCGACCCTGCAGGAGATGTCCCTCTCTGTCCTGTCCCCGCCCAGGGACCAGAGGGGGACTGAGGGACAGAGGCTGCTGTGGGGTCCCCCTGTGGGGCTGGGAGACTCCAGGCAGTGGGGGGTGTCCTCATTTCAGCTTTGATGGAGTTAATTTTCTTTCTAGCACCTGCTCCGTTTAGGATTTAGTGTGAGAATGCCATTGATCACACAGGATTATATACATGGCTGAGAAATGTTCACATCAGTCAGGGGCCTTTCCAGCTTTCTCTCGAAGCTGAGAGGAAGCGCAGTCAGGACGAGGTGGCTAAAGGGATATTCTACCCCACTGATGTTGTGTTGGGGATAGAAACAGGGGCTGCCGGGGGGCTGGGACCCTCCATCACTGCTGGGGCTGGGCTGGGCAATCAGTCCTCAGGTTCTGAAGGGCAACTCGTGCTGTATCCTTGTATTTTGTGTATTTTTTTACAATTAATAATGTTATTTTTTTCTCTAGTAACTGTTGTCTGTAACTGTTGTCTTTATTCCAATCCACGAGGTGTTTTCCCCTTCTTTTCTCCCTCTTCTCTCCCCCCTGGTGGGGGATTAGGCAGGGGGGTAGTGAGTGAGTTGCTGCCTGCGGGCAAACCATGCTCAGGGGCCAGGGAACTCTTGGACCGTCATGGACCCTCCAGGATCCCCTTGGAACCTCTTGGAAGTCCCATGGAACCCCTTAGAGCTTCTTGAGTTCCTCCTGGAACCTCTTGGATCCCCTCTGACCCTCTTCAATCCCCTTGGATCCCTTGGATTCCTTGAACCTCTTGCATCTTTTTGGATCCCCTTGAAACTCCTTGGAACCCCTTGGCACCTCTTGGATCCCCTCAGATTCCACTCAGAACCCACTCCAATTCCCTCCAATCCTTTGGTATTTCTTGGATCTTTTTGGATCCCCTCGGTAGCACTCAGAACCCCGCTTGGAATACCTTGAACCCCTTGTATCCCCTCAGATCCCCTTGCAACCCCTTCAGCCCCCAGGAACCCATCTTGGACCCCCCTGGAACCTCTTGCAACCCCTTGGAACACCTTGCATCCCCTGGGCTCTGCCTGACACCGTGAGCATCCTCCTGTGCCGCATGCTGCTTTTCTTAAGAAAACTGTTTTTTTCTGTACCCAATTCCCTTCCCAGTTGGGCACTGGGTGAAGGCAGCTGTATTTTTTTTTGCTTATATGGGGGATTATTGGGTCCATGAGTGGGAGCATCTTTGTCCCAGAGTACCTTTAGTTGCAGCAGAAGAGGAAACGTATGACCGTGGAAGGGAATTTCCCATCCTGCAGCTATTTTAGATGGATTTATTACAATGGTGATTCACTGCTGCTGCTCCACAGCTAGGAGCTGAACTGGGGCTGGGCACCCCCCCGCAGGCCTTCTTTTGTGTATGGAGGTGGATGGGACATTGGGGACAGCAGGGGACACGTCCTCCCCGGGAATTCTGAGGCCTCCAAGTTGACAGGGCAGAGGGACAGGGCACAGCTGGGTGTCTCGACACTCAAAGTCCCCCAAACCTACCTTCCCCTCATCCCTGGCTCCCCACTAGCTCCCGGCTGCTGTGGGGCTGCAGAGACACTGCTGGGCTCCTCCACCAGGTCCAAAAATCACAACCAAGCTCTAAATTAACCTTAACCTTCTCGCAGCCAAATGGACCTAATTTTCCTTCTTCCCCTTTTTCACTTTTTTTCTGCTCCTTAATGTTTTCAAGCACTGGGGGTGGAGTTTGAAGGTAGCCCCAAAACCCCCAACGTGTGCATCCGGAAAGCGAGGGGAAGTGTGAAACCCTGTGTATATCCTGTTGTCTGCTTCCTCCTGCAGCTTGTATGGGTCCGGTGAGTGAATTTCCTTTCTGTAAGAAATGTACAATATTTAATATCACTTAAAATCTTGTAAGGGACATAGAGTAAATCCTGGGGAGGGCAGTGGGGCAGAGCAGGGGCAGCACCAGGAGCCATGTGGGGATCCTGTCCTGCCCTTGACCAAGGGTTCATTCAGACGTCAGGGTGCAGGTGGCATGGTGGGATTTCTGGAGTGGTGTTGGGGGCATGTGCAGCCCTTCCTAACCATCCCCTCAGCGGCGGCTGTAACCCCCCTTGTCCTTCCCACCTTCTTCTCCAGCTCTGGCCACAGATGGGGTTCCCCGCGAGCCCATGGGGCCTCCTCAGCCCTTCTTCCCCATCCCCTCTGTGGCGGCTGTAACCCCCCCTCGCCCTCCCTCTGCCTCCCTTCCCATCCTCTTCTCCAGTTCCGGCCACAGATGGGGTTCCCCTCAAGCCCATGGGTCCTCCTCAGTCCTTTCCTGACTCTCCACCTCCTGCGGCTGGGATCAGGTAGGGATCCTGCAGGGCTGGGGGGCTGAGCGTGCTCTGGGTGGCAGATGTTGCTCAGGAGAGGTGCTGTGGGTCAGGAGGAGCAGAGCCCAGGGCTCGGCTGCAGATGGCTGTCACTTTTCCTTGGTCTCGTGATGCAATATGTCCATTGCCCTGGGACATCTTCAGTCCCATCCTGCGGTGCTCCCCCAAAGCTTTTGTCCCTTCTACCGGGCCTGGCTGGGCTGGGGTGGGGGATCATGATTTTCTGGAGAAGTTCCCACCCTCAGGAAACCTCCTTCTCCTTCAAGTCCTGCTCCCTCTCCAGTTTCTCCAGGGTCTTTGGGCCATGGGGAGGGCAAAGCAACACCTGCAGGAAGGAGTGGGCACTGCTCACACCAAGCTGGCCCCTTCCCATGCGATGCCCGTAAATTAACCTGGGTGCGATCTCCATCCCTCTGTGTCCTTCTCTGTCACCCAGCGGACTTCAGAGTGGTGGGGCCAAGCCGACCTCTCCTTGCCACCGTGGGGCAGGATGTCGTGCTGCCATGTCACTTGTCTCCACGCATGGATGCTCGGAGCTTGGAGATCAGGTGGATCAGGCACCAGTTCTCTGAAACGATGCACCTCTACCGAAACGGAGAGGACCTTGATGGAGCACAGATGGAGGAATACATTGGAAGGACAGAGTTGGCCAGAGATGGCCTCTCCAGTGGGAGCCTGGACTTACGAATCTCTGAGTTGAGACCGTCTGATGATGGCCAGTACGTCTGCACTGTGCAAGATGCTGCCGCTTATGGAGAAGCTACAGTGGACCTGGAGGTGGCAGGTTTGTGGCTGCTTTGGTGTTTTGTGGGGGATGTTCCAGGTGTCCCTGGGTTGCTGTGTCTCTCCAGGAGAGACATCCATCCATTCAGTGCTGAAGGCCAGGAGCTGTTGAAAGCTGTTTGGGTGCGAGGGGTCTCTTCCCATCTGTCTCTGCCCAGGACGGAGCATGCACGTGGTCCTGGAGGTGTTTTTGGGGCAAAGAAGAACAGACACAGTGGCTTTAGCTCTCTGTGGTGTCCTTGTGGTGCAGTGTTGGTGCAGAGACCCTGCCTTGAGGCACTGAAGTGCAGCTGCTGAATGCTCCTCTGCTGGGCTGTTTTTTGGGAGATCTGAGGTCATTTGGCATCAGGGCTCTCTGGTTCCTGCAGATGTTGGGGTGGGTTTGGTGGTGTGAGAAGCACGTGGCCAGCCCCACAGCTCCCTGAGAATCCTGTGATGTGTCTGGCATGGGCTTGGGTCATGGCCTTTGAGCTGGGTCCATCCCTAACTCAGGGCAACCCTGGGCTCTTCCCCCAGCCATGGGCTCTGTCCCTCTCCTCTCTCTGGAGGCTTACGAGGATGGAGGCATCCGGGTGGTGTGTCGATCGGCCGGCTGGTACCCGTCACCGCAGGTGCTGTGGAAGGATGGCAGCGGGCAGCATCTCCCCTCGGTCTCCCAGAGACGTTCCCCTGATGAGAGGGGCCTTTTTGAGATCCAAGATGTCGTCATTGTGAGAGGGAAGGAAAATGGGAACGTGTCATGCGTGGTGAGGAACAGCCGCCTGGATCAGGAGCAGGCGTCGTCCCTGCACATCTCAGGTACGGGGTGGGAGCAGGGCTGGGGTTGGCCACGCTGTTTGGCAGGTACAGGATGGCAGCAGGGCTGGGGTTGTCCATGCTGCTTGAACTGTTTGGGGGGGTTTAATCTTGGGGGGCTGGAGAAACATGTGGGGAGTGGGAAAGGGGAATGGGCTGCACCCACAGGTGAGTTTTATTGCAGGAGGTAACGTGACCCTGGTGTGCTTCAGGGGAGCAATGGCATGTCCATGGGATGGGGAGGAGGATGTCCCCTTGAGCCCAGGGCTCCTGGCACAAGACTTGAGGAATTGGAAGCTTGTGGTTGCTTTGGGTTTTTTCTTCTCCTCACACAAGGGAATGTAAAATGAGGCCATTTCCTGGTGTTTGTCTGTTTCTCAGCTCCCTTTTTCCACAATGCCCGTCCCTGGATGGCAGCTCTGGGTGTGCTCCTCTTACTTTTAGTGATGTGTTTTGGTGTCATTGTTTATCTCTTCCGAATTAAAGGTGAGTTTGTTGTGGGGGCTCAGGGTTGAGTGAGGTCTGGATGTACGCAGAACAACATCAGAGTTGTGTCAGAACAGGTTTTGCCTTCGTTAAAGAAGCTCTTTGGGCAAAGGAAGGATGGGGACAAGGACACAGCGTGTGGGTGGGAGAATAGGGAGCATGGGCAGAGCATCTGGCTGGCGGGAAGATCCAAGAGACCCTGAGGGGATGGTCCCAGGGGTGAAGCAGCTTCTCTCCTGACCTTCTCTTCCTCTGCCTTTGCTATCCAGTGGTGCAGTCCAGAGCTCTGGGTGAGTCCTTCTGGTCCCTGCCACCAGCAAAGCCTCCTGAGAAAGGATCCCCCTGGGAGGGAGGTGGCTTTGGATGGTTCTTGCTGTTTCTCTGGTCACTGATGTTGGTTTCTGGAGCCCAGAAGGGGACTGGAGAGCCCTGGGTTGTGAACTGGGCACAGGAGGTGTCCTGGCTCATGGGAAGAAGCGGAGATGTGTACTGAATGAGTTTAAATCAGGCTGATCCTTAAGTCTCTGTTTAAGTCAGGGATAACGGCAGAGTGCCTGGGTGGGTGGGGTGGGGATAGGAGGGCAGGGAGCCCCCTATCCCACCAGGAGCCAAGGAGACGAGACTTTTCCCACTCCCCAAATATAAGCAGTTTGCACTCAGCCCAAGCTCTTCCTGCTTGCATGAAGGGGTGAGAAGCTGTCCCCTCTCATCACTCATTGATTTTGTTTTTTCCTTTCCAGGGAAACGAGATGCAGAACTGGGTGAGTCTCTGTGAGCTCCTCCTAGCTCCGTGTCCTCTACTGGGTACTCTGTGCTCAGCCCCTTCCCTGCTATCCCATCCCCTCCATCCCTGCATCCCTTGGGTCTGGGCAAACCCAGTGGGGAGGTGCCTGCGGGAGTGGGCATTTCAGGGACACAAGAGCAGAGATGGACCCTCTTCTCTGACCAGAGTCTCTAAGGAGAGTTTTTGGGACCGGACCAGGCTGGAGGGAAACATTCACAGGGTCTGGGGAGTGTTTTCCCACATCCCAAAAAGGAGGAGTTTGGTATCTGCCCACTCCTGTGGTTGCAGGCTTGATGAGAAGCTGTTCCCCTCTGATCACTCATTGCTTCTTTTTTTTCCTTTCCAGAGCAACGGGATGCAAAAG
>NW_015091551.1:18328-19674 GCF_001431845.1 Calidris pugnax | reverse complement strand
GCCGGGATGAGCCCACGGAGCCCCACAACCTGCGCCCCACGGATGGGGGGTGCCCCATGGCACTGCCCCATAGCACTGCCCCATAGCACTGCCCCATAGCCAATCACCCCAGAACCAGCACCCCAGAACCAGTGCCACAGATGTGGGGGTGCCCCATAACCACTGCCCCATAACTACTGCCTCATGGACATGGGGTGCCCCATAACTAGCATCCCAGAGTTGTGGGGTGCCCCATAGCCAATCACCCCATAACCACTGCCCCATGGATGTGGGGTGCCCCATAACCAGCACGGCGCCGAGATGAGCCCACGGAGCCCCACAACCTGCGCCCCACGGATGGGGGGTGCCCCATGGCACTGCCCCATAGCACTGCCCCATAGCACTGCCCCATAGCCAATCACCCCAGAACCAGCACCCCAGAACCAGTGCCACAGATGTGGGGGTGCCCCATAACCACTGCCCCATAACTACTGCCTCATGGACATGGGGTGCCCCATAACTAGCATCCCAGAGTTGTGGGGTGCCCCATAGCCAATCACCCCATAACCACTGCCCCATGGATGTGGGGTGCCCCATAACCAGCACCCCATGCACGTGGGGTGCCCCACAAGCACTGTCCTATGGATGTGGCGTACCCCATAACCACTGCCCCATAGCACTGCCCCATGGATGTGGGGATGCCCCATAACCAGCACCCCACAACCACTGCCCCATAAGCACTGCCCTATGGATGTGGGGTGCCCTGTAGCAGTGCCCCACAGATGTGGGGGCGCCCCATATCCACTGCCCCATAACCAGTGCCCCATAGCCAATCACCCCATAACCACTGCCCCACGGATGGGGAGTGCCCCATAACCAGCACCCCATGGATGTGGGGTGCCCCATAACCACTGCCCCATAACCACTGCCCCATAGCCAATTACCCCATAACCACTGCCCCATAACCAGTCACCCCATAACCACTGCCCCATGGGCCCCAGGGATCTGGGGTGCCCCATAACCACTGCCCCATAACCACTGCCCCATAGCACTGCCCCACAACCACTGCCCCATAGATGTGGGGGTGCCCCATAACCACTCACCCCATAACCAGCACCTCTAGGCCATGGGGTGCCCCATAACCAGCACCCCATAAGCACTGCCCCATAACCAGCCTCCTTAAGCTGTGGGGCGCCCCATAACCAGCACCCCAGGGATGTGGGGTGCCCCATAACCACTGCCCCACAGATCTGGAGGTGCCCCACAACCAATCCCCCCACAACCACCGCCCCACAGACGTGGGGCACCCCACAAGCCCTCCCCCCACACCCCCAGCCCCCCAAGTGGGGATGGGGTGAGTCCCCCCT
>NW_015091551.1:8137-10913 GCF_001431845.1 Calidris pugnax | reverse complement strand
AGGGAGGGTTCTTCCGGGTGGGGGAGGGGGTGGGTGTGGTCCGTGACGTCAGAGGGGGTGGTGATGTCAGAGGGGGGTGGTGCCGTGCTCTGTGATGTCACGGCCGCGTCGTAGTGATGTCACGGTGACGTCAGGGGGGTGTCACGTGGTTCCGGGGTGGCGGTGATGTCAGAACTGTGTCATGATGATGTCATAGTGACATCACGGTGATGTCAGAGCCCTGGGACGGTGACGTCACAGCCCTGGGGTGATGTCACGGTGACGTCACGGTGACATCAGAGCCGTGTCACGGGGTTACGGTGTCGTTGTGACATCACCGTGACGTCACAATCACATCACAGTGACGTCACAGCCATGTCACGATGACGTCATAGTGATGTCATGGCCGCACCGTGGGGTGATGGTGTCGTGGTGACGTCACAGCCGCGTGACAGTGACGTCATGGCCGTGTCGTGGTGATGTCACAGTGACGTCACAGTGATGTCAGAGCCGTGTCACAGGGTGGCTTGTGTTGTGGTGATGTCACAGCCGTGCAACGATGATGTCACAATGATGTCACAGCCATGTCACAATGACGTCATAGTGACATCAGAGCTGCGTGGTGGTGACGTCACGGTGACGTCAGAGCCGTGTCATGGTGATGTCACAGTGACATCATGGTGATGTCAGAGCTGTGTCATGGTGAGGTCACAGCCCTGTGGTGATCTCACAGTGACGTCAGAGCCTTGTCACTGGGTCGCAGTGACGTCACCATGACATCAGAGGCACGTGGTGGTGACATCACAGTGACATCAGAGCTGTGTCATGGGGTTGCTTGTGTCGTGATGTCACAGCCGCGTCACAGTGACGTCAGAGCTGAGCCGTGGTGATGTCATAGTGACATCCTGGTGATGTCAGAACCCTGTGATAGTGATGTCACAGCCCCGTGGTGGTGATGTCACAGTGACGTCACGTCTGTGTCACAGTGATGTCACCGTGACGTCACAGCCGTGCCGTGGTGACATCATAGTGACATCACAGTGACGTCAGAGCCCTGTGATGGTGACATCACAGTGACATCAGCGCCGCCTCACGGGGTTGCTGCGTCCCGGTGACAGCACAGTGACGTCACACCCGCGGTGCTGACGTCACACCCTCCTCCTCGTGATGTCACCGCCGCGTCACCGTGACGTCACCCCCCCCCGGACCTCTTCCCCCCCGGTTTTGTGAGGGGTTTTGTGTGTTGTGAGGGGGTTGTGAGGGGATGGGGGTGTCCGTGAGGGGGTTTGTGAGGAGATTTTGGGGGTTTGTGAGGTGATTTTGGGGTTTTGGGGTGTTCTGAGGTGATTTGTGAGGAGATGTTGGGGTCTATGAGAGGATTTTGGGGATCTGTGAGGGAATTTTGGGTGTTTTGTGTGTTGTGAGGCGATTTGTGAAGAGATGGGGGGCTCTGAGGGGATTTGGGGTGTTCTGAGGGGGTTTGTGAGGAGATTTTGGGGGTTTGTGAGGAGATTTTGGGGTGTTCTGAGGCGATTTGTGAGGCGATGAGAGGTGTTGAGGGGATGGGGGGTGTTTGTGAGGAGATTTGGGGGGTTTTGGGGTGTTCTGAGGGGGTTTGGGAGGAGATGGGAGGGTTCTGAGGAGATTTTGGGGTTTTTGTGAGGGGTTTTGTGTGTTTTGGGGTGTTCTGAGGGGGTTTGTGAGGAGATGGTGGGGTCTATGAGAGGATTTTGGGGATCTGTGAGGGAATTTTGGGTGTTTTGTGTGTTGTGAGGCGATTTGTGAAGAGATGGGGGGCTCTGAGGGGATTTGGGGTGTTCTGAGGGGGTTTGTGAGGAGATGGTGGGGTCTATGAGAGGATTTTGGGGATCTGTGAGGGGATTTGGGATATTTTGGGGTGTTCTGAGGGGGTTTGTGAAGAGATGGGAGGTTTTGAGAGGATGAGGGATTTTGTGAGGAGATTTTGGGGTTTTTGTGATGTTCTGAGGAGATTTTGGGGTGTTCTGAGGGGGCTTGTGGGGGATTTTGGGGTCTATGAGGGGATTTTGAGGATCTGTGAGGGGATTTGGGGTGTTGTGAAGGGGTTTGTGAAGAGACGGGTGGCTCAGAGGGGATGGGGGCGTCTGTGAGGGGGTTTGTGAGGAGATTTTGGGGGTTTGTGAGGGGATTTTGGGGTTTTGGGATGTTCTGAGGGGATTTGTGAGGATATGTTGGGGTCTATGAGAGGATTTGGGGATCTGTGAGGGGATTTGGGGTGTTTTGGGGTGTTCTGAGGCGATTTGTGAGGAGATGGGGGGCTCTGAGGAGATGGGGGGGTTGTGAGGAAATTTTGGGGGTTTTGTGAGGGGTTTTGTGTGTTGTGAGGGGGTTCGTGAGGAGATGGGGGGCTCTGAGGGGATGGGGGCATCCGTGAGGGGGTTTGGGAGGAGATTTTGGGGGTTTGGGAGGAGATTTTGGGGTTTGGGAGGGAAATTGGGTTGTTCTGAGGTGATTTGTGAGGAGATGAGAGGTTTTGAGAGCGTTTGTGAGGAGATTTTGGGGGTTTTGTGAGGGGTTTTGTGTGTTGTGAGGGGGTTTGTGAGGGGATATTGGGGTTTTGGGATGTTCTGAGGGGGTTTGTGAGGAGATTTTGGGGCTTTTCTGAGGGGTTTTGTGTGTTCTGAGGTGGTTTGTGAGGAGATGGGGGGCTCTGAGGAGATTTTGGGGGTTTGTGAGGGGATTTTGGGGATCTGTGAGGGGGTTTGTGGATTTGTGAGGATATGTTGGGGTCTATGAGAGGGTTTGGGGATCTGTGGGG
>NW_015091551.1:6149-7708 GCF_001431845.1 Calidris pugnax | reverse complement strand
GGGGGGGGGGGGGGGGGGTGGGGGGGGGGGGGGGCAGCGGTGGGGGGGGTTGTGAGGAGATTTTGGGGTGTTCTGAGGCGATTTGTGAGGAGATGAGGGGTTTTGAGGGGATGGCGGGTTTTGTGAGGAGATTTTGGGCACCTGAGAGGGGATTTTGCCCCATAACCACTGCCCTGAGGGGGTTTGTGAGGAGATTTTGGGGGTTTGTGAGGACATTTTGGGGTGTTCTGAGACGATTTTGTGAGGAGATGAGAGGTTTTGAGGGGATGGGGGGTGTTGTGAGGAGATTTGTGAGGTGATGGGTGGTTTTTTGAGGAGATTTTGGGCACCTGAGAGGGGGTTTGGGATATTTTGGGCTGTTCTGAGGTGATTTGTGAGGAGATGGGGGGGTTTGAGGGGATTTGTGAGGAGATTTTGGGGGTTTTGTGATGTTCTGAGGGGGTTTGTGAGGAGATGGGGGGCTCTGAGGGGATGGGGGCCTCTGTGAGGGGGGTTGTGAGGAGATTTTGGGGTTTTGGGATGTTCTGAGGGGGTTTGTGAGGGCATTTGGGGTGCTTTAGGGTGTTCTGAGGTGATTTGTGAGGAGATGGGGGGGTCTATGAGAGGATTTTGGGGATCTGTGAGGGGATTTGGGATATTTTGGGGTGTTCTGAGGGGGTTTGTGAAGAGATGGGAGGTTTTGAGAGGATGAGGGATTTTGTGAGGAGATTTTGGGGTTTTTGTGATGTTCTGAGGAGATTTTGGGGTGTTCTGAGGGGGCTTGTGGGGGATTTTGGGGTCTATGAGGGGATTTTGAGGATCTGTGAGGGGATTTGGGGTGTTGTGAAGGGGTTTGTGAAGAGACGGGTGGCTCAGAGGGGATGGGGGCGTCTGTGAGGGGGTTTGTGAGGAGATTTTGGGGGTTTGTGAGGGGATTTTGGGGTTTTGGGATGTTCTGAGGGGATTTGTGAGGAGATGGGGGTTGTGTGAGGAGATTTGGGGGGGGGTGTTCTGAGGGGATTTGTGAGGGGATGTTGGGGTCTATGAGGGGATTTGGGGTGTTCTGAGGGGATTTCTGAGGGGCTGGGGGTTTTGGGAGGGGTTTTGGGATGTTTTGAGATGTTCTGATGGGGTTTGTGAGGAGATTTTGGGGATCTGTGAGGGATTTTGGGGTGTTGTGAGGAGATTTGTGAGGAGATGGAGCATGTTGAGGGAGCGGGAGGTTTTGTGAGGAGATTTTGGGGATCTGTGAGTGGATTTTGTGTGTTTTGGGGTGTTCTGAGGGAATTTGTGAGGAGATGCTGGGGTCTCTGAGAGGATTTTGGGGATCTGTGAGGGGATTTGGGATATTTTGGGGTGTTCTGAGGGGGTTTGTATATTTTTGGGGTGTTGTGAGGGGATTTGTGAGGAGATGGGAGGTTTTGAGTGGATGGGTTTATTTGTGAGGAGATTTTTGGGGTCCATGAGGGGATTTTTGGGTCTTTTGAGGTGATCTGAGGAGATTTGTGAGGTGATGGGTGGTTTTTTGAGGAGATTTTAGGCATCTGAGAGGGGGTTTGGGGTGTTTTAGGGTGTTGTGA
>NW_015091551.1:3531-5907 GCF_001431845.1 Calidris pugnax | reverse complement strand
TTTTTGGGGGGGTCTGAGATTTTGGGGGGCTTTGGGGTTGGGGGGGACTCTGAGGGGATTTGGTGGTTTTTGGTGAGATTTTGGTGGTTTTTGATGAGATTTTGGGGGGTTTCTGAGGTTTTGGGGGGGCTCTGAGGGGATTTTGAGGTTTCTGATGAGATTTTTGGGGGTTTCTGATGAGATTTTGGGGGGGTCCAAGGGGATTTGGGGGAATGCTGCGTGTTACACGTGTGTTGCGGGGCTCCTGGTGTGTTGCAGGGGCAGAGAACACGTGTGTAGGGGTGCTGTGTATCGCACACGTGTAGGGATGCTCCGTGTTACATACGTGTTGTGGTTCTGGCATGTTATGGGGCTACAGCACATACATGTAGACATGTTGTGTGTTACACATGTGTAGGGATGGTCCTGGTGTGTCACGCAGTCATGGGATACACATGTAGGGATGGTGCGTGTTATAAGCGTGTAGCAATAGTCTTGGCATGTTGTATGATCATGGGATGCGTGTGTAGGGATGGTCTGTGTTACACACGTGTTGCGGTGCTCCTGTGGGGTGCAACACGCGTGTAGCGATGCTTTGTGACATGTCATGTCATTTGAGGACACGTGTGTAGAGATGGGTCTTGTGTTACACGTGTGTCCTCACAATCCTGGGGTCTAAAACAGGCATGTAACAGTGCATCACGTGTCACACGCATGTAGTGATGCTCAGGGTCTACAACATACGATAGGACATGTGTGTAATGGTGTGTTCTGTGTCACGTGTAGCGATAATGAGGGGATTTTTGGGTCTTTTGAGGTGATCTGAGGAGATTTGTGAGGTGATGGGTGGTTTTTTGAGGAGATTTTAGGCATCTGAGATTACACATGTGTAGGGATGGTCCTGGTGTGTCACGCAGTCATGGGATACACATGTAGGGATGGTGCGTGTTATAAGCGTGTAGCAATAGTCTTGGCATGTTGTATGATCATGGGATGCGTGTGTAGGGATGGTCTGTGTTACACACGTGTTGCGGTGCTCCTGTGGGGTGCAACACGCGTGTAGCGATGCTTTGTGACATGTCATGTCATTTGAGGACACGTGTGTAGAGATGGGTCTTGTGTTACACGTGTGTCCTCACAATCCTGGGGTCTAAAACAGGCATGTAACAGTGCATCACGTGTCACACGCATGTAGTGATGCTCAGGGTCTACAACATACGATAGGACATGTGTGTAATGGTGTGTTCTGTGTCACGTGTAGCGATACTCAGGGCCTACAACATGCAATAGGACACGTGTGTAATGGTGCATCACGTGTGGGGGTGCTCAGGGCCTACAACATGCAATAGGACACGCATGTGATGGTGTTTTACATGTCACACACATGTAGGGATGCTCAGTGCCTACAACACACGATAGCACACGCGTGTAACAGTGCATCACATGTCACATATGGGGGCACTCAGGGCCTACAACACGCCATAGAACACACACGTGTAATGGTGTGTCCCATGTAATGTGTGTGTGGGCGCTCAGGGCCTACAACACGCGATAGGACACGCGTGTACGTGTGGTTCCCATGTCACACGTGTAGCGGTGCTCAGAGCCTACAAGGTGCAATAGCACACGTGTGTAACGGTGCATCACGTTTCACGTGTGAGGATGTTCAGGGCCTACAACATGCAATAGGACATGCGTGTAACAGTGGATCACGTGTTACATGTGGGGGCACTCAGGGCCTACAACATGCAATAGGACACGCGTGTAACGGTGCATCCCATGTCATGCGTGTGGGGGCGCTCAGGGCCTACAACATGCAATAGGACACGCGTGTAACGGTGCATCCCATGTCATGCGTGTGGGGGCGCTCAGGGCCTACAACATGTGATAGAACACGCGTGTACCAGTGATTTACATGTCATACACGTGTGTAGTGATGCTCAGGGTCTACAACATGCAATAGCACACGCATGTAAGGGTGCTTCATGTGTAACATGTAGCAGTGCTCAGGGTCTAGGACACACGTGTGTAACGGTATTTTACGTGTCACACGTGTAGTAGTGCTCAGGGCCTACAACATGCAATAGGACACGTGTGTAACGATGCATCATGTGTGGGGGCACTCAGTGCCTACAACACGTGATAGAACACGCGTGTACCAGTGATTTACATGTCACACACGTGTAGAGGCACTCAGGGCCTACAACATGCAATAGCACACGTGTGTAACGCTGTGTCCCGTGTCACGCGTGTGGGGGTGCTCGGGGCCTACAACATGTGATAGAACACGCCTGTAGCCGCGTTTCACACCTCGCACACGCGTGTAGCGACCTCCTGGGGGGCGGAGCCACGTCGTGGGCGGAGTTTGGGGGTGGGTGGGCAGAGACACGTCATGGG
>NW_015091551.1:0-1124 GCF_001431845.1 Calidris pugnax | reverse complement strand
GGACCCAGCCCCCCCCCAGCCCGGGACCAAGGTCCTGGAGGGGCGTGGCCACCCAGAAGGGGCGTGGCCAACCCCGATGGCTCCACCCCTCTCTCCTGGAGCAGCTCTGCCCACTCACCCCCATTGGTTCCCCCTACAGGGGCGTGGTCTCACACAAGGGGGCGTGGCCACCGCTGGCCACACCCCCCTGCCCAATGTCTATGGGGTCTATGCCCCCCCCGGGCTGAGCACTCATTGGTGCCTCCCTTTTGGGGGCGTGTCCCGTTTGAGCCCCGCCCTCCATGGGCGTGTCGCCCCAGGGGGTGTGTCCCACCTTAAGCCCGCCCCATGGGTGTCTCCCCATTAACCCCGCCCCCCAGGTGGGCGTGTCCTCATCTGACCCCGCCCCCTCACTGCTGCCCTTGCCTCTCTAAGGGCTGTTTTCCCCCTGGAGGGGGGGTGTCCCTTTGACCCCGACCCCTGGGGGC
Source organism: Calidris pugnax (assembly GCF_001431845.1). Taxonomy (NCBI): domain Eukaryota; kingdom Metazoa; phylum Chordata; class Aves; order Charadriiformes; family Scolopacidae; genus Calidris; species Calidris pugnax. The sequence goes on along the minus strand of NW_015091551.1, from coordinate 657 downwards.
GTGTCCCACTTAAACCCCTGCCCCCAGGGGCGTGTCCCCATTAACCCCGCCCTCCAGGGGGCGTGGCCACATCAGACCCCGCCCCTTCTCTGCTGCCTTTGCCTCTCTAAGGGCTGTTATGATGCTGGAGGGGGGGTGCCCCTTTGACTCCGCCCTCGGGGGGCGTGTCCCACCTTAAGCCCCACCCCCAGGGGCGTGTCCTCATTGACCCCGCCCTCCAGGGGGCGTGTCCACACCTGACCACGCCCCCTCACTGCTGCCCTTGCCTCTCTAAGGGCTGTTTACCCCCTAGAGGGGGGGTATCCCTTTGACCCCACCCCCCGGGGGTGTGTCAACCTTAAGCCCCGCCCCCATTGGAACATCCCCCATTAACCCCGCCCTCCAGGGGGCGTGTCCTCATCTAACCCCGCCCCCTCGCTGCTGCCTTTGCCTCTCTAAGGGCTGTTATGATGCTGGAGGGGGGGTGTCCCTTTGACCCCACCCCCCGGGGGTGTGTCAACCTTAAGCCCCGCCCCCAGGGGCGTGTCCCCGTTAACCCCGCCCCCCTCCTGCAGCGGGAGAAGGACCACATCCGCCGGCCCATGAACGCCTTCATGATCTTCAGCAAGAGGCACCGGGCCCTGGTCCATCAGCGTCACCCCAACCAGGACAACCGCA
>NW_015091550.1:3590-5775 GCF_001431845.1 Calidris pugnax | reverse complement strand
TGTGTGTGTGTGCATGTGTGTGTGTATGTGGGCTGCGTGTGTGTGTGCACAGGGGCTTGTGTGTGTGCACAGGTGTTTGTGTGTGTGTGCACGTGTGCGCACAAGGGGTTGTGGGGGTGTGTGCACGTGTGTTTGTGTGCACAGGTATGTGCACAAGGGGTTTTGTGTGTGTGCACGTGTGTGTGTGTGCATGTGTGTGTGTGCATGTGTGTGTGTGCATGTGTGTGTGTGCATGTGTGTGTGTGCATGTGTGTGTGTGCATGTGTGTGTGTGCATGTGTGTGTGTGCATGTGTGTGTGTGCATGTGTGTGTGTGCATGTGTGTGTGTGCATGTGTGTGTGTGCATGTGTGTGTGTGCATGTGTGTGTGTGCATGTGTGTGTGTGCATGTGTGTGTGTGCATGTGTGTGTGTGCATGTGTGTGTGTGCATGTGTGTGTGTGCATGTGTGTGTGTGCATGTGTGTGTGTGCATGTGTGTGTGTGCATGTGTGTGTGTGCATGTGTGTGTGTGCATGTGTGTGTGTGCATGTGTGTGTGTGCATGTGTGTGTGTGCATGTGTGTGTGTGCATGTGTGTGTGTGCATGTGGGCTGCGTGTGTGTGTGCACAGGTGTATGTGAACCAGTGTGGGCACGTGGGCTGCACCTGCGTGTGTGTTCACAAGGGGGTGTGTGTGTGTGTGTGTGTGTGCACAGGTGTATGTGAACCAGTGTGTGCACGTGGGCTGCACCTGCACAGGTATGTGCACAAGGGGTTTTGTGTGTGTGTACACGTGTGCATGAGCCACTGTGTGCACATGGACTGCACGTGCGTGTGTGTGCGCACAAGGGGTTGTGTGTGTGTGTGCACGTGTGCATGAACCAGTGTGTGCACATGCATGTGTGCACAAGGGGTTGTGTGTGTGCACATGTGTGCATGTGGGCTGCACGTGTGTGTGTGTGCACGTGTGTGTGTGCACAAGGGGCTTTGTGTGTGTGTGTACACGTGTGCATGAGCCAGTGTGTGCACATGGGCTGCACGTGTGTGTGTGCACTTGTGTGTGTGTGCGCGCAGGTATGTGCACGAGGGGTTTTGTGTGTGTGTGCGCACAGGTATGTGTGCACGTGGGCTGCACGTGTGTGTATGCGTGTGTGCATGTATGTGTGCACTTGTGTGTGTGCACATGTGTGCACAAGGGGTTGTGTGTGTGTGCACGTGTGTGCATGAACCGCTGTATGTACATGGGCTGCACGTGCGTGTGTGTGTGCACTTTGTGTGTTCACAAGGGGTTGTGTGTGTGTGTGTGTGTGTGCACAGGTGTATGTGAACCAGTGTGTGCACGTGGGCTGCACCTGCGTGTGTGTGCACAAGGGGTTGTGTGTGTGTCTGCACGTGTGTGCATGAGCCAGTGTGTGCACGTGGGCTGCACGTGTGTGTGTATGCGTGTGTGCATGTGTGTGTGCACTTGTGTGTGTGCATAGGTATGTGTGCACAAGGGGTTGTGTGTGTGCACATGTGTGCATGTGGGCTGCACGTGTGTGTGTATGCGTGTGTGCATGTGTGTGTGCACTTGTGTGTGTGCATAGGTATGTGTGCACAAGGGGTTGTGTGTGTGCACGAACCAGTGTGTGCACATGGGCTGCACGTGTGTGTGTGTGAGTGCATGTACGTGTGTGTATGCACGAGGGGTTGTGTGTGTGCACATGTGTGTGCATGAGCCAGTGTGTGCACGTGGGCTGCACATGTGTGCGCACAAGGGGCTGTGTGTGTGCGCGTGCATGAGAGGGGGTGTGTGTTTACATGAGTGTGTACACAAGGGGTTGTGTGTGCGAGTGTGTGTGAGCTGTGTGTGTGCAGGCACGAGGGCTGTGTGTGTGCGAGCATGTGTGCACACGCATATGTGTGTGCACACGAGGGGTTGTGTGTGTGCACGCGTGTGCACATGGGCTGCTCGTGTGTGTACACGAGGGATTGTGTGTGTGTGTATGCACACACGTGTGTGTGCATGAGAGGCTGTGCGTGTTCACGTGTGTGTGTGCACCACTGTGTGCACACGGGCTGCAGGGGGGTGTGTGCACATGTGAGTGTGCACAAGAGGTTGTGCGTGCACGAGGGGTGGTTGTGTGTGCGTGTGTGTGCACGAGGGATCTGTGTGTGTGCACAACCACATGTGCACAGGTGTGTGTACACACGTGTGTGTGCACGAG
>NW_015091550.1:0-2481 GCF_001431845.1 Calidris pugnax | reverse complement strand
GGGATGGGCAGGGGGGGTGAGGGGACGCGGTTGTTGCACGCGCGTGTGCATGAGGGGCGGGGGGTGCACGTGTGTGAGGATGGGTTGCACACGCGTGTGAATGCACCCAGACTTGTGCACATGCGTGTGCATGCACCTGTGTGCGTGCAGGGATGGGGGTGCTTGTGCAAGGATGGGGTTGCACACGTGTGTGAATGCACCTGGATGTGTGCACATGCGTGTGTGTGCAGGGATGTGGATGCTTCTGTGTGTGTGCAAGGATGGGGTTGCACACGCGTGTGAATGCACCTGGACTGGTGCAGAGGGGCTCTTGCACACGTGTGTGTGTGCAAGGGTGGGTTGCACATGTGTGTGAATGCACCTGGACTTGTGCACCTGTTTGTGTGTAGGGATGGGGATGCTTGTGTATGTGTGCAAGGATGGGGTTGCACACGTGCGTGAATGCACCTGGACTTGTGTGTGTGCAAGGGTGGGTTGCACACACGTGTGCATGCACCTGGACTGGTGCAGGGGCAGAGTTGCACACGTGTTTGTGTGTGTGTGAGGATGTGTTGCACACGGGTGAATGCACCTGGACTTGTGCAGAGGTGCACTTGCACACGTATGTGCGTGCAAGGGTGGGTTGCACACGTGTGTGAATGCACCTGGACTTGTGCACATGCCTGTGCGTGCAGGGATGGGGATGCTTGTGCAAGGATGGGGTTACACACGCGTGTGAATGCACCTGGACTTGTGTGTGTGCACGGATGGGGTTGCACACGTGTGTGCATGCACCTGGGCTGGTGCAGGGTCACAGTTGCACATGTGTGTGTGCAAGGATGTGTTGTACACGGGTGAATGCATCTGGACTTGTGCAGAGGGGCGCTTGCACACGTGTGAGCGTGCAAGGGTGGGTTGCACAGGCGTGTGAATGCACCTGGACTTGTGCACATGCCTGTGCGTGCAGGGATGGGGATGCTTGTGCAAGGATGGGGTTACACACGCGTGTGAATGCACCTGGACTTGTGTGTGTGCACGGATGGGGTTGCACACGTGTGTGCATGCACCTGGGCTGGTGCAGGGTCACAGTTGCACATGTGTGTGTGCAAGGATGTGTTGTACACGGGTGAATGCATCTGGACTTGTGCAGAGGGGCGCTTGCACACGTGTGAGCGTGCAAGGGTGGGTTGCACAGGCGTGTGAATGCACCAGGACTTGTGCACATGCGTGTGCGTGCACCTGTGTGCGTGCAGGGATGGGGATGCGTGTGTGTGTGCAAGGATGGGGTTGCACACACGTGTGCATGCACTTGGACTTGTGCACAGACATGGTCGCACACATGTGTGTGTGCAAGGCTGGATTGCACATGTGTGAATGTACCTGGACTTGTGTGTGTGCGAGGATAGGTTGCACACGTGTGTGAGTGCACCTGGACTTGTGCATGTGTGTGTGTGCACCTGGGTGCGTGCAGGGATGTGGATGCACGTGCGAGTGTGTGTGCAAGGATGGGGTTGCTCGTGCACATGAATGCACCCAGACTTGTGCACACGCGTGTGCATGGACACACAGCTGTGTGCAGGGCTGGAGTGCACAAGCGCGTGCACGCACCTGGGTGCTTGTGCATGTGTGTGTGTGCACCTGGGTGCGTGCAGGGATGTGGATGCACGTGCGAGTGTGTGTGCAAGGATGGGGTTGCTCGTGCACATGAATGCACCCAGACTTGTGCACACGCGTGTGCATGGACATGGCTGTGTGCAGGGCTGGAGTGCACAAGCGCGTGCACGCACCTGGGTGTGTGCAAGGATGGGGTTGCACACGTGTGTGCATGGACACACAGCTGTGTGCAGGGACAAGGTTGCACACGCGTGTGCACAGGAAGGTGTGTGTTCAGGAATGGGCGTGCACGCGCGTGTGTGTGGGCGTGTGCTGGGACATCACTGTGCACACGTGTGTGTTGCACGTGGAGGGGGTGTGTGTGTCAGGCTGGGATGCACACGCGTGTGTTCACACCTGTGTGTGCAAGGAGGCGTGAGCATCATCGTATGCTTGTGTGCACATGCGTGTGCAAGCAGGTGGCTGCAGGCCTGGATGCGTGTGCACGTGGCTGTGTGCACAGGGGTGTGCACACACAGCTCCACGTGCAAGGAGCTGTGTGCAGGGATGTACACACGCGTGTGCAAGGAGAGTCCAGAGGGAGAGCACCAGGCGCTGACGTGGCCACGTGTGGTCCAAGCGTGCACGGTTGTGCGTTGCACGACCCCTGCACACTGCACGGAGTGCGTTGCACTGCCCGTGCACACGTGCGAGGCGCTGGGCTGCCCGTGCCCACACGTGACACACCCCGGTGCACGCTCCCACCTTGCACGGGGCCGCCCGTCCCTGGTGCGTGTCACTGATTGTGCGTTGCACTGATTGTGCGTTGCACTGATTGTGCACTGTGCACTTTTTATCCCCGTGCACTTTCACCATCCTTTTTTGCACGTTCACCATCCTCTCCCCGCC
>NW_015091549.1:5721-6154 GCF_001431845.1 Calidris pugnax | reverse complement strand
ATGGTGTCTCCAAGGTGTCCCCATGGTGTCGTCATGGTGTCCCCATGGTGTCCTCATGTCATCATGGTGTCCCCACGGTGTCCCCATGGTGTCTCCATGGTGTCCTTATGTCCCCATGGTGTACCCATGATGTCCTCATGCTGTCCCCATGTCTCCATGGTGTGCCTATGGTGTCCACACAGTGTCTTCATATATCTGCAGTGTCCACTTGGTATCCTCAGGGTGTCCCCACGGTGTCCTCGTGTCCCCACGGTGTTTTCATGGTGTCCCAATGGTGTCCTTCTGTCCCCATGGTGTACCCATGATGTCCTCATGGTGTCGCCATGGTGTCCTCAGGTTGTCCCCGTGGTATCTCTGTGATGATATTCTGTCCTCATGATATACCCATGGGGTCCTGATGGTGTCCCCATGATGTCCCCATGGTGTCCTCATG
>NW_015091549.1:0-4319 GCF_001431845.1 Calidris pugnax | reverse complement strand
GGTGTCCCCATGCTGTCCTCATGTCCCCACAGTGTGCCCATGATGTCCCCATGGTGTCCCCACAATGTCCTCATGGTGTCCCCATGGTGTCTTCATGGTGTCCCCATTGTGTCTTCATGTCTCCACGGTGTACCCATGATGTCCTCATTGTGTACCCATATCGCCATGGTGTCTTCAGGATGTCCGCATGGTGTCTCCACGGTGTCCCCATGGTGTCTTCATGTCCCCACAGTGTCCCCATGGTGTCCTCATGGTGTCCCCATGGTGTCCTTATGTCTCCATGGTGTATCCATGATGTCCTCATGGTGTCCCCATGATGTCCTCATGCTGTCATAATGGTGTTCCCGTGGTGTCCTTATGTCCCCAAGATGTCCCCATGTCCCCATGTTGTAACCTCAGTGCCCCCTTGGTGTCCTCTTGTCCCAAAGATGTCCCCATGGTTTCCCCACGGTGTCTCCATGCTGTCCTCATGTCCCCATAGTGTACCCCTGATGTGTTCATGGTGTCCCCATGTCACCATGGTGTTCTCAGGGTGTTCCCGTGGTGTCCCCATGGTGTCCTCATGGCCCAATGGTGTCCCCATGGTGTCCACACAGTGTCTTCATGTTTCCACAGTGTGCCCATAGTGTCCTCATGGTGTTCCCATGCTGTCCTCATGTCCCCACGGTGTCCCCATAGTGTCCTCATGGTGTCCCCACGGTGTCCTCATGTCCCCACGGTGTCCTCATGGTGTCCCCATGGTGTCCTTATGTTCCCATGGTGTACCCATGATGTCCTCATAGTATCCCGATGTCGCCATGGTGTCCTCAGGTTGTCCCCGTGGTATCCCCACAGTGTCCCCACAGTGTCTTCATGTTCCCACGATGTCCCCATGGTGTACTCATGGTGTTCCCTTTGTGTCCTTATGTCCCCGTGGTGTCCCCATGATGTCCTCAAGGTGTCACAATGGTGTCCTGATGGTGTCCCCATGATGTCCTCATGGTGTCCCCATGTTGCCATAGTGACCCCACGCTGTCCCCACGGTGTCCTCATGTCCCCACGGTATCCTCATGGTGTCCCCATGGTTTCTTTATGTCCCCATGGTGTACCCACGGTGTCCCCATGGTGATCTCCCATCCCCATGATGTCCCCATGGTGGCCTCATGGTGTCCCCATAGTGTCCTCATGGTGTCCTTATTTCCCCATGGTGTACCCATGATGTCCTCATGGTGTTCCCATGTCCCCATGGTGTCCCCACGGTGTGCCCTTGGTGACCACTTTTCCCAAAGGTGTCCCCATGGTGTCCCCACGGTTTCCCCACGGAGTCCCCATTTTGTCCCGATGTCCCCATTGTGTCCCCACGTTGTCCTCTTCGTGTCCTCTTGTCCCAATGGCGCGCCCATGGTTTCCCCACGGTGTCCCCATGCTGTCCTCATGTGCCCACGGTATACCCATGACGTGCTCATGGTGTCCCCATGTCGCCATGGTGTCCTCAGGGTGTCCCCGTGGTGTCCCCATTGTGTCCTCATGTCCCCATAGTGTCCTCCCGGTGTCCCCACAGTGTCTTCATGTCCCCACGGTGTCCCAATGGTGTCCCCATGGTGGCCTCATGGTGTCCCCATGGTGACTCCATCGTATCCTCATGTCCTCATGGTTTCCCCACGGTGTCCCCATGCTGTCCTCATGTGCCCACGGTGTACCCATAATGTGCTCATGGAGTCCGCATGTCGCCATGGTGTCCTCAGGGTGTCCCCGTGGTGTCCCCATGGTGTCCTCAGGTGTCCCCACGGTGTCCCCATGGTGTCCTCAGGTGTCCCCACGGTGTCCCCATGGTGTCCTCAGGTGTCCCCACGGTGTCCCCATGCTGTCCTCATGTGCCCCCGGTGTACCCATAATGGGCTCATGGTATCCCCATGTCGCCATGGTGTCCTCAGGTGTCCCCACGGTGTCCCCATGCTGTCCTCATGTGCCCCCGGTGTACCCATAATGGGCTCATGGTATCCCCATGTCGCCATGGTGTCCTCAGGTGTCCCCACGGTGTCCCCATGCTGTCCTCATGTGCCCCCGGTGTACCCATAATGGGCTCATGGTATCCCCATGTCGCCATGGTGTCCTCAGGTGTCCCCACGGTGTCCCCATGCTGTCCTCATGTGCCCCCGGTGTACCCATAATGGGCTCATGGTATCCCCATGTCGCCATGGTGTCCTCAGGTGTCCCCACGGTGTCCCCATGCTGTCCTCATGTGCCCCCGGTGTACCCATAATGGGCTCATGGTATCCCCATGTCGCCATGGTGTCCTCAGGTGTCCCCACGGTGTCCCCATGGTGGCCTCATGGTGTCCCCATGGTGTCCTTCTGTCGCCATGGTGCACCCATGATGTACTCATAGTGTCCCGATGTCACCATGGTGTCCTCAGGTTGTCCCCATGGTATCCCCACGGTGTCCCCACAGTGTCTTCATGTTCCCACGCTGTCCCCATGGTGCACTCATGGAGTCCCCATGGTGTCCTCATGTCCCCATGGTGTTCCAACAGTGTCCCCAAGGTGTCCCCACTGTGTCCTCATGTCCCTACAGTGTCCCAACAGTGTTCCTAAGGTGGCCCCATGGTGTCCTCACGGAGTGTCCATAGTGTCTCCATTGTGTCTTCATGTCCCCATGGTGTCATCATGTCCTTACGGTGTCCACATGGTGTCATCATGGTGTCACCGTTGTGTCCCTATGGAGTCCCCACGGTGTTCCAACGCTGTCCTTATATCCCCACGGTATCCCAACGGAGTCCCTGTGATGATCCCCCGTCCCCATGGTGTCCCCATGGTGTCCTCATGTTCCCACTGTATCCCCATAGTGTCCTCATGGTCTCCCCATGGTGTCCTCATGTCCCCATGGTGTACCCCTGATGCAGTCATTGTGTCCCCTTGGTGTCCTCATGTCCAGATGGTGTCCCAACAGTGTCCCCAAGGTGTCCCCACGGTGTCCTCATGTCCCGATTTTGTCCCAACAGTGTCCCCAAGGCGTCCCCATGGTGTCCTCATGTTCCCACGGTTTCCCCATAGTGTCCTCATGGTCTCCCCATGGTGTCCTAATGTCCCCATGGGGTAACCATGGTGTCCCCATGATGTCCCCATGGTGTCATCATGTCCCTATGGTGTCCCAATATTTTCCCCTAATTGTCCCCACGGTGTCCTCATGTGCCTACGGTGTCCACATGGTGTCATCATGGTGTCACCGTTGTATCCGCATGGAGTCCCCACGGTGTTCCAACACTGTCCCTGTGATGATCTCCCGTCCCCGTGGTGTTCCCATGGTGTCCTCATGTCCCCATGGTGTACCTATGATGTAGTCGTTGTGTCCCCATGGTGACCTCATGTCCCGATGGCTTCCTCATGGTGTCCCAACAGTGTCCCCAAGGTGTCCCTATGGTGTCCTCATGTCCTCACAGTGTCTTCACTGTGTGCTCATGGGAGTCCCCATGGTGTCCTGGTAATGATCTCCTGTCTCCATGATGTCCTCATGGTGTCCTCATAGTGTCTCTATAGTGTCTTCATGTCCTTATGTTGTCCCCATGGTGTCCTCATGTCCTCACAGTGTCTTCACTGGGTGCTCATGGGAGTCCCCATGGTGTCCTGGGAATGATCTCCTGTCTCCATGATGTCCTCATGGTGTCCTCATAGTGTCTCTATAGTGTCTTCATGTCCTTATGTTGTCCCCATGGTGTCCTCATGTCCCCATGGTGTCCTAATGGAGTCCCCATGGGATGCCCATGGTGTCCTCTTGTCCCGACGGTGTCTCCACCGTATCCTCATGGTGTCCCCATTATGTCCTCATGGTGTCCTCATCTCCTGACGGTGTCCCAATGGTGTCCTCATGTCCCCATGGTGTCTCCACCGTAACTTCATGGTGTCCCCATGATGTCCTCATGGCGTCCCCATGTACCCATGGTGTCCCAACACTATCCCAAAGCTGTTCCCACGGTCTACTCATGTACCCACTGTGTCCCCAACGAATCCTCATGGCTTGCAATGCCACCCAGACTTTGGGGCTGAAGGCTTTCCTGGCCGTTGTAGTGTCCAAACCACCCTTTGCACTTTCTGAGGTCCAGGCTCATAATCGGGCCAAACAGTTGGATTTGACCCTCAAGGTGAAAGTGCGAGTAAGAAGAACGGTCAATTTTTTGGAGCTTCTCTGGGAACTGCTTGCAATGCCACCCAGACTTTGGGGCTGCAGGCTTTCCTGGCCATTGTAGTGTCAAAACCACCTTTTGCCATTTCTCAGGTCCTGGCTCTGAAACGGGCAGAACGGCCGGAGGTGACACTGAAAGTGAAAGTGTGTGAAAGAAAAAC
>NW_015091548.1:3086-7352 GCF_001431845.1 Calidris pugnax | reverse complement strand
GACACTTAGGGGGCAGCCCCCCGACTTGTGGGGCGGCCAGGACACTTGGGGAGCAGTAAGGACACTTGGGGGGCAGCCAGAGCACTTGTGGGGCACTGAGGGGGCAGTTGTGGGGCAGTAAGAACACTTAGGGGGCAGTGAGGACACTTGTGGGGCAGCCCGGACACTTGGGGGGCAGCAGTTATGGGGCAGTGAGGACACTTAGGGGGCAGTGAGGACACTTGTGGGGCAGCCAGGACACTTGTGGGGCAGTAAGGACACTTAGGGGGCAGCCCCCCGACTTGTGGGGCGGCCAGGACACTTGGGGAGCAGTAAGGACACTTGGGGGGCAGCCAGAGCACTTGTGGGGCACTGAGGGGGCAGTTGTGGGGCAGTAAGAACACTTAGGGGGCAGTGAGGACACTTGTGGGGCAGCCCGGACACTTGGGGGGCAGACAGAGCACTTGTGGGGCAGTTGTGGGGCAGTTGTGGGTCAGTGAGGGGGCAGTTGTGGGGCACTAAGAGCACTTAGGGGGCAGCCCCCCCACTTGTGGGGCAGCCAGGACACTTGGGGGGCAGTTGTGGGTCAGTGAGGGGGCAGTTGTGGGGCAGTAAGTACACTTGTGGGGCAGTTATGGGGCAGAAAGAACACTTAGGGAGCAGCCCCCCCCCCACTTGTGGGGCAGCCAGGGCACTTGGGGGGCAGTAAGGACACTCAGGGAGCAGACAGAGCACTTGTGGGGCAGTTGTGGGTCAGTGAGGACACTTAGGGGGCAGCCCCCCCACTTGTGGGGCAGTTATGGGGCAGTGAGAACACTTAGGGGGCAGCCAGGACACTTGTGGGGCAGCCAGGGCACTTGGGGGGCAGTAAGGACACTCAGGGAGCAGACAGAGCACTTGTGGGGCAGTTGTGGGTCAGTGAGGACACTTAGGGGGCAGCCCCCCCACTTGTGGGGCAGTTATGGGGCAGTGAGAACACTTAGGGGGCAGCCAGGACACTTGTGGGGCAGCCAGGGCACTTGGGGGGCAGTAAGGACACTCAGGGAGCAGACAGAGCACTTGTGGGGCAGTTGTGGGTCAGTGAGGACACTTAGGGGGCAGCCCCCCCACTTGTGGGGCAGTTATGGGGCAGTGAGAACACTTAGGGGGCAGCCAGGACACTTGTGGGGCAGCCAGGGCACTTGGGGGGCAGTAAGGACACTCAGGGAGCAGACAGAGCACTTGTGGGGCAGTTGTGGGTCAGTGAGGACACTTAGGGGGCAGCCCCCCCACTTGTGGGGCAGTTATGGGGCAGTGAGAACACTTAGGGGGCAGCCAGGACACTTGTGGGGCAGCCAGGGCACTTGGGGGGCAGTAAGGACACTCAGGGAGCAGACAGAGCACTTGTGGGGCAGTTGTGGGTCAGTGAGGACACTTAGGGGGCAGCCCCCCCACTTGTGGGGCAGTTATGGGGCAGTGAGAACACTTAGGGGGCAGCCAGGACACTTGTGGGGCAGCCAGGGCACTTGGGGGGCAGTAAGGACACTCAGGGAGCAGACAGAGCACTTGTGGGGCAGTTGTGGGTCAGTGAGGACACTTAGGGGGCAGCCCCCCCACTTGTGGGGCAGTTATGGGGCAGTGAGAACACTTAGGGGGCAGCCAGGACACTTGTGGGGCAGCCAGGGCACTTGGGGGGCAGTAAGGACACTCAGGGAGCAGACAGAGCACTTGTGGGGCAGTTGTGGGTCAGTGAGGACACTTAGGGGGCAGCCCCCCCACTTGTGGGGCAGTTATGGGGCAGTGAGAACACTTAGGGGGCAGCCAGGACACTTGTGGGGCAGCCAGGGCACTTGGGGGGCAGTAAGGACACTCAGGGAGCAGACAGAGCACTTGTGGGGCAGTTGTGGGTCAGTGAGGACACTTAGGGGGCAGCCCCCCCACTTGTGGGGCAGTTATGGGGCAGTGAGAACACTTAGGGGGCAGCCAGGACACTTGTGGGGCAGCCAGGGCACTTGGGGGGCAGTAAGGACACTCAGGGAGCAGACAGAGCACTTGTGGGGCAGTTGTGGGTCAGTGAGGACACTTAGGGGGCAGCCCCCCCACTTGTGGGGCAGTTATGGGGCAGTGAGAACACTTAGGGGGCAGCCAGGACACTTGTGGGGCAGCCAGGGCACTTGGGGGGCAGTAAGGACACTCAGGGAGCAGACAGAGCACTTGTGGGGCAGTTGTGGGTCAGTGAGGACACTTAGGGGGCAGCCCCCCCACTTGTGGGGCAGTTATGGGGCAGTGAGAACACTTAGGGGGCAGCCAGGACACTTGTGGGGCAGCCAGGGCACTTGGGGGGCAGTAAGGACACTCAGGGAGCAGACAGAGCACTTGTGGGGCAGTTGTGGGTCAGTGAGGACACTTAGGGGGCAGCCCCCCCACTTGTGGGGCAGTTATGGGGCAGTGAGAACACTTAGGGGGCAGCCAGGACACTTGTGGGGCAGCCAGGGCACTTGGGGGGCAGTAAGGACACTCAGGGAGCAGACAGAGCACTTGTGGGGCAGTTGTGGGTCAGTGAGGACACTTAGGGGGCAGCCCCCCCACTTGTGGGGCAGTTATGGGGCAGTGAGAACACTTAGGGGGCAGCCAGGACACTTGTGGGGGGTCACAGTGAGGACACTTGCAGTGTTGGTTGTTGGGGGGGGGGGCAGTTGTGGGGCAGCCCCCCCACTTGTGGGGCAGCCAGGACACTTGGGGGGCAGTTGTGGGTCAGTGAGGGGGCAGTTATGGGGCAGTAAGAACACTTAGGGGGCAGTCCCCCCACTTGTGGGGCAGCCAGGACACTTGGGGGGCAGTTGTGGGTCAGTGAGGGGGCAGTTATGGGGCAGTAAGAACACTTAGGGGGCAGTCCCCCCACTTGTGGGGCAGCCAGGACACTTGGGGGGCAGTTGTGGGTCAGTGAGGGGGCAGTTATGGGGCAGTAAGAACACTTAGGGGGCAGTCCCCCCACTTGTGGGGCAGCCAGGACACTTGGGGGGCAGTTGTGGGTCAGTGAGGGGGCAGTTGTGGGGCAGTAAGAACACTTGGAGGGCAGTAAGGACACTTAGGGGGCAGTTGTGGGTCAGCGAGGGGGCAGTTGTGGGGCAGTGAGGACACTTAGGGGCAGCCAGGGCACTTGGGGGGGCAGTTGTGGGGCAGCCAGGACAGTTGTGGGGCACTTGTGGGGCAGTTGTGGGTCAGTGAGGGCAGCCAGGACACTTGGGGAGCCGCCAGGGCACTTGTGGGGCAGTAAGGACACTTGGGGGGCAGCCCCCCCACTTGTGGGGCAGTAAGAACAGTTAGGGGGCAGTGAGGGGGCAGTTGTGGGGCAGTAAGGACACTTGTGGGGCAGTTGTGGGGCAGTGAGGACACTTAGGGGACAGCCCCCCCACTTGTGGGGCAGCCAGGACACTTGTGGGGCAGTTGTGGGGCAGTTATGACACTTGTGGGTCAGTGAGGGCGCAGTTATGGGGCAGTTGTGGGGCAGTTATGGGGCAGCCAGAGCACTTGTGGGGCAGTTGTGTGTCAGTGAAGGGGCAGTTGTGGGGCAGTAAGGACACTTAGGGGGCAGCCAGCCCACTTGTGGGGCACTTGTGGGTCAGTGAGGGGACACTTGTGGGGCAGCCAGAACACTTAGGGGGCAGCCCCCCCACTTGTGGGGCAGCCAGGACACTTGTGGGGCAGTTGTGGGGTGGTAAGAACACTTGTGGGTCAGTGTGGGGACAGTTATGGGGCAGTAAGAACACTTGTGGGTCAGTGAGGGGGCAGTTATGGGGCAGTAAGAACACTTAGGGGGCAGCCCCCCCACTTGTGGGGCAGCCAGGACACTTGTGGGGCAGTTGTGGGGCAGCCAGGACCCTTGTGGGGCAGTTGTGGGGCAGCCAGGACCCTTGTGGGGCAGTTGTGGGGCAGCCAGGACCCTTGTGGGGCAGTTGTGGGGCAGCCAGGACCCTTGTGGGGCAGTTGTGGGGCAGCCAGGACCCTTGTGGGGCAGTTGTGGGGCAGCCAGGACCCTTGTGGGGCAGTTGTGGGGCAGCCAGGACCCTTGTGGGGCAGTTGTGGGGCAGCCAGGACCCTTGTGGGGCAGTTGTGGGGCAGCCAGGACCCTTGTGGGGCAGTTGTGGGGCAGCCAGGACCCTTGTGGGGCAGTTGTGGGGCAGCCAGGACCCTTGTGGGGCAGTTGTGGGGCAGCCAGGACACTTGTGGGGCAGTTGTGGGGCAGTTATGGGTCTTGTGGGTCAGTGTGGGGACAGTAATGGGGCAGTAAGAACACTTGTGGGTCAG
>NW_015091548.1:1408-2732 GCF_001431845.1 Calidris pugnax | reverse complement strand
TGCAAATCTGAGCCCTCGTGCAAATTTAGGGCCCTCGTGCAAATTTGCAGCCCTCGTGAAAATGCAGGTCCTGGTGAAAATGTGGGTCCTCGTGCAAATCTGGGTCCTTGTGCAAATCTGGGCCCTTGTGTAAATTTGGGGCCCTCGTGCAAATCTGGCCCCTTGTGAAAATTCAGGGCCCCCGTGCAAATTTGCAGCCCTCGTGAAAATGCAGGTCCTCGTGCAAATCCAGGCCCTTGTGCAAATCTGGGCCCTCGTGTAAATTCGGGTCTTCATGAAAATGCAGGTCCTCGTGCAAATCTGGACCCTCGTGCAAATTTGGGACACTCATGCAAATCTGAGCCCTTGTGTAAATTCAGAGCCCTCGTGCAAATCTGAGGCACTCGTGCAAATTTGGGGTCTTGAGTAAATCCAGGGCCTCGTGCAAATTTGCAGCCCTCGTGCAGATTCAGAGCTCTCGTGCAAATCTGAGCCCTTGTGTAAATTCGGGTCTTCATGAAAATGCGGGTCCTCGTGCAAATCTGGGGCTCTCGTGAAAATCTGGCCCCTTGTGAAAATTCAGGGCCCTTGTGAAAATTTGGGGCCCCCGTGCAAATTTGCAGCCCTCGTGAAAATGCAGGTCCTCGTGCAAATCCAGGCCCTTGTGCAAATTTGGGGCCCTTGTGAAAATTCAGGACCCTCGTGCAAATCTGGACCCTCGTGCAAATTCAGGGTCCTCATGAAAATCTGGGTCCTTGTGCAAATCTGAGCCCTTGTGCAAATTTGGGGCCTCGTGCAAATTCAGGGCCCTCATGTAAATCCGGGCCATCGTGCAAATTTGGGGCCTTGTGCAAATCTGGGGCCCTTGTATAAATTCGGGGCCCTCGTGTAAATCTGTGTCCTTGTGTAAATTTGCGTCCTCGTGCAAATCCGGGCCCTTGTGCAAATTTAGGGCCTTGTGCAAATCTGGGGCGCTTGTGTAAATTCGGGGCCCTCGTGCAAATCTGGGCCCTAATATAAATCTGGGTCCCTCGTGCAAATTCGGGGCCCTTGTGCAAATTCAGGGCCCTCGTGCAAATGTGGGGGCTCGTGTAAATCTGGGGCCCTTGTGTAAATCCAGGCCGTCATGCAAATTTGCAGCCCTCGTGCAAATCCAGGCCCTTGTGCAAATTTGGGCCCTTGTGCAAATGTGGGGGCTGGTGAGTTCACACCCGTCGTGCGCGGCTGGATCCCCGGGGGCAAACACAGTGGGGGGGGGCCTCGTGCAAATCCGGGCCCTCGTGCAAATAACACGGCCCCTTGGGAATTTCCGGCCCTGGTGCAGCTGGATCCTGGTGTAAACACG
>NW_015091548.1:0-1398 GCF_001431845.1 Calidris pugnax | reverse complement strand
CGGGGGGGGGGGGGGGGGGGGGGGCTCGTAGGATCACGAGCCCTCGTGCACGTCCGGATCCTTGTGTAGACACGGGGCACGTCTGGGGCCTTGTGAGTTCACGGGCCCTTGTGCACGGCTGGATCCTGGTGCACACGTGGGGCCTTGTGAGTTCGCCACCCCCGCGCCCATCGGGATCCTTGTGCAAACACGGGGCGTTGGTCACATCTGGACCCTCGGGCACATCTGGGGCCTCGTGAGTTCACGGGCCTCGTGCACGGCCGCAGCCTCGTGAACACACAGCCCTCGGGCACTTCTGGATCCTCATCAACACGGGGATCCTTGTGCAAATCTGGATCCTCGTGCACAGGCAGGACCTGGGGCGCAGCCCGGTTCCTTGTGAGTGCACAACCCTCGTGCGCCGCCGGGGCCTTCTGCACGGGGGGGTCCTCGTGTCCACGTGGGTCCTCGTGCACATCTGGATCCCTGTGAATTCACCGCCCTCGTGCACCTCTGGGGCCTCCTGCGCACGTGGGGCCTCGTGAGCTCATCTCCCTCGTGCACATCGGGATCCTCGTGCACACACGGGCCCTGGGGGGGCAGCTGGAGCCTCGTGAATTCACTACCTTCGTGCACACACGCCTTCTCCTCGTGCACGAGTGGATCCTCGTGTGCTCCCAGCCCTCTTGCACAACCGGGTCCTCGTGTCGGTGCCTCCTCGTGCGCAGCTGGAGCCCCACGTGCACCCGGGCTCCCCGTGTGTTCACGGGCCCTCGTGAACTCGTGGGTCCTCGTGCACACGTGGCTCCTCGTGCACCCACGGCCCTCGTGTGCACCGGGATCCTCACGGACACGGCTCCTCGTGCGCAGCCAGATCCTCGTGCGCACGTGGGTCCTTGTGTGTTCACAGCCCTCGTGCACACACGGGTCCTGGTGAACCTCTGGGTCCCCGTGTGCTCACGGATCCTCGTGCCCTCCCAGCCCTCGTGCACACCCGGATCCTCAGGAACACGCGTGTCCTCGTGCACACAAGGATCCTGGAGCCTTCACGGTCCTCGCCCCCCCCCCAGCCTTGCACACGCGTGTGCGATAGGGCCACACGTGGGACGAGCGCCCAGGGAGCTGCGGGCCCACGCGTGTGCAAGCCAGGCACAGAGAGCGAGCCGTGCGAGGACACACGTGTGGGAGGGGAAGCCCCAGGAACACGCGTGTGCACACGGGAGCACACGCACGGGCGGGCTCTTGCACACGCGTGTGTGTGTTGGCACCACCCGAACACACGTGTGCAAACACACACGCGTGTGCAAACGCACCCCCCAGGCGACTCCACGCGGGGCTTTACACACTCAGGGCTGCCCCGACACGTGTGCACACGCGTGTGAGTGTGAGCCCCCCCCTCCCGGGTGCACACGCGTGTGC
>NW_015091547.1:0-1988 GCF_001431845.1 Calidris pugnax | reverse complement strand
GGCCACCTACTACTGCGCCAAAGCTGATGATGGTCTGTTCCACAAGGGCACGTTTCTGGCTCTGGAGTTGACCCCGGGGGTTGGGGTTCTGTTTGGTCACGATGTGGGGGTCAGGTCCACCACAACAACCAGCACCACCAATACCATCATCAGCTTTGGCGCAGTAGTAGGTGGCCGTGTCGTCCTCCTTGAGGCTGTTCATCTGCAGCGTGACCGTGCTCTGGGAGTTGTCCCTGGAGATGGTGAAGCGACCCTTCACCGACGGCGCGTAGTAGGTGCTACCACCACTGGGGTTAATACCCGCGACCCACTCCAGCCCCTTCCCAGGTGCCTGTCGCACCCATTGCATCCAGAAGCTGCTGAAGGTGAAGCCGGAGGCCTTGCAGCGGAGGGTGAGGGACCCCCCGGGTGTCACGGTGCCCCCTCCGGACTCCGTCAGCTCCACGGCCGCCCGCAGCCCTGGGGAGGGAGAGAGGAAGGAGACAATTGAGTCACCCCCAAGGTCCCCCCATGGCTCGTCCTCCATCTCCGCGGGCGGGGAGGGAAGATGAGGGTCCTACCTGGGAGGGCGGCCAGGAGGAGGAGGAGGAAGGTGGTGGCCAAGTGGGCGCCCATGGTGGGGAAGAGAAGAGGAAGGGTTTGAAGGGGAGGAGGAGGACGCCGGGGATGGTGCCTCCATGGTGGGACCCAGGGGTCTTTAAAGGCCCCGGGATGGGGGGCGGACCCCTCCCATGCAAATTCCTGCCCAGAGCCGTGTCCTGCCCGGGCTCCAGCTTCACCTTCAGCAGCTTCGGCATGGAATGGATTCGACAGGCGCCCGGGAAGGGGCTGGAGTTGGTCGCAGCTATTAGCAAGGATGGTGGTTACACAAACTACGCGCCGTCGGTGAAGGGTCGCTTCACCATCTCCAGGGACAACTCCCAGAGCACGGTCACGCTGCAGATGAAGAGCCTCAAGGAGGACGACACGGCCACCTACTACTGCGCCAAAGAAGCTGGTGCTGGTGGTGCTGGTTATTGTGGTGGCCCCGACCCCCACATCGTGACCAAACTCTCTGCCCTGCTCTGTGGAGATCTCACCTGGAGCCCTTTGTCCGGCTCTGGAGTCCTCAGCCCAGGAAGGACGGACATGGCAGCCACAACCTCATTGAGCCCCAACATCCCTCAGCTCTTCCCCCAAATCTCAGCACCTCCCGAAACCCCAGACTGGACTCTTCCCCCCAGCCCAGACCCCTGCACCCAACCCAGCTCCTTGCCCTCAGCCTCGGCCATTGTCCCCAAGACCGTTCTTCTTCCACCCAGTGAAGGCCCCCACAGCCTGGACCTCCTAATGGTGCCCCAACCCCAGCCCAGAGCAGAACCCCAACCTCCGGGTCACCTCCAGAGCCAGAAACGTGCCCTCATGGAGCACAGGGAAGGTACACGGTGTTGGGGACGGGGCCACCATCAGCCCAACCACCACCACGAGCATCTCTGCCGCAGTAGTAGGTGGCCGTGTCGTCCTCCTTGAGGCTGTTCATCTGCAGCGTGAGCGTGCTCTGGGAGTTGTCCCTGGAGATGGTGAAGCGACCCTTCACCGACGGCGCGTAAACTGTGGTACGACCAGTGGTGCTAATAACTGCGACCAACTGCAGCCCCTTCCCAGGAGCCTGTCGCACCCAAACCATGTTGTAGCTGCTGAGGGTGAAGCCGGAGGCCTTGCAGCGGAGGGTGAGGGACCCCCCGGGTGTCACGGTGCCCCCTCCGGACTCCGTCAGCTCCACGGCCGCCCGCAGCCCTGGGGAGGGAGAGAGGAAGGAGACAATTGAGTCACCCCAAGGTCCCCCCATGGCTCGTCCTCCATCTCCGCGGGCGGGGAGGGAAGATGAGGGTCCTACCTGGGAGGGCGGCCAGGAGGAGGAGGAGGATGGAGAAGGGGTGTAATCCTCCAGAAATCCAGGGGGTGCCTCACTTTCTGTTCCAAGGCCTCTGTCTTCACCTTCAGCAGCT
>NW_015091546.1:0-1523 GCF_001431845.1 Calidris pugnax | reverse complement strand
GGACAAGAAACAACTCTCAAATCTGAGATTATGTATGTGGAGGAAGCTGGGTTTCAAGACTTGAGAACATAAGGATGCGGGGAAGAAGATCCACTCTCTAGAAATGGACAGCGGTCAGGAACAGTGCCACAAAGGAGGACCATCCAGAAGCTTGGTGACTCAAGACTGATCCATGCCTTAAGCTCGTAACCCAAGAAAAGCAGCACCTGATTGCCATTATGCCAATGAGAACAGCCATTTGAGACTCTAGTGATGGCACCTGAGGGGCATGCTGTGGTCCTTAAGCATAAAGGCAACACTGAGACCTGTGAAAAGTCTAAGACACAGACAGAGCACACAAAAAACATGACACAGGCTGGAACCACCCTGCCTGGCACATGCTGGCATTGTGCTGAAGAGTAACCCGCTTCCTTTACCTGCCTACAAGGGGCTGTTCCTGAACAGCCCTCTTCCCTTCTTTAACTTAAAAAGCCTGTCCTGAAACTGTCAGCCTTGGGTCCTTTTCAGTGCCGGTCCCTCACCTTAGCTTTCAGAGAGCCAGGGGTCTGAATTCATCCTTGACAAAAAACACAACAGCTAACTCTTTTTCCAGCAATCACTTGGTTCCTCTTCATCTGCAAAAAAAGAAAAAAAAGAAGAAACCACAGCTGCAACAGTGAGCATCATGACTGTATTTGCCAATCTCTTCCATGACACCCTCATCCAGAGAAGCTCCAGGGCGTTCTGCTCACCTGCTCCACACCAATTCAAGAATTGGAGGCTGCAGCAACAATTCATTATAGCACCTAAAAAACCCAGAAACACAAAATTACCATTCTGCTTTTGAACAATCACTGGTGCTGTGCACCTCTTCACTACTTCCTGACTCATCTCAAAGGTAATAAACTATAACACACCAGACCTCATTGACACCTAAACTGAAATACAAAGCCAATATGATGAAGAGTGATGAACCTGCCTCCCTTTCTTAGCCATCCCCCAGTCCCAAAACCTTAGAAACCCCTTCTCTTCTCCTGAGCTTTCAAGGAAATAAGCCCACTTTTTCCTGACAGCTCCTATCCTTTATTTGCAGCTCTGAACTCCCTGCGTTGGCTGCTCCTTAGCAGCTACTCTTCCGAGCTGTGTCCTACGCTCTGTAAGCACCTCCCATGTTCTGCTGTTCCATAGACTCTGGTACAGACCCACAAAATAAGTGATGCCCTCACACGACCTACAGGGGGGCTGCCACAACCTGCAAAAGCTTGAGGGACACCAGGGTACTCTGTGGGCAATTAGGAAAGGTAATGAACTATTTCATACCCCAAAAGACACTAACCCTTACATCCCTGCTGCTTTCTTCAGAAATGCTAAAACTGCATATACGGATGCATACAAGATGCTCACCCTTACCCCACTAGATTATCTCAGCATTTGTCTTTTTAAGACAAGCGTTATCAAGCAATTTACACAGGACACAATTTACACAAAGAAGGGGAAAAAACAAAATTCCACCCCTAATAAAGTCAGAAATTCCAAGGAAATAC
>NW_015091545.1:0-1241 GCF_001431845.1 Calidris pugnax | reverse complement strand
TTGGGGACCACCAAGGCCACCACACACTTGGGTCTACCAGGGACGTGGCCACTTGGGCCCACCAGGCCTGGACCACCAGGTGGTTTGGGACCACCAGGGACGTGGACACTCAAGCCCATCAGACCTGGCCGTTGGGGCCCACCAAGGACGTGGCCACCTGGACCCACCAGGCCTAGGTGTTGAGGACCACCAAGGATGTGGCCACTTAGGCCCACCAGACGTGGCCATTTGGGACCACCAAGGCCTGGACCTTTGGGACCACCAAGAACCTGGCCATTGGGAGCCTCCAAGGACGTGGCCACCTGGGCCCACCAGACCTGGATGTTGGGGACCACCAAGGCCACCACACACTTAGGTCTACCAGGGACGTGGCCACCTGGACCCACCAGACCTGGACCACCAGGTAGTTTGGGACCACCAGGGCCATGGCCACCTGGGCCCACCAGACCTGGATGTTGGGGACCACCAAGACCTGGACCTCCAGGACCACCAAGGACGTGGCCGTTGGGGCCCATCAAGGACGTGGCCACCTGGACCCACCAGACCTGGATGTTGGGGACCACCAAGGCCACCACGCACTTGGAGCCACCAGAGACATGACCACCTGGGCCCACCAGAAGTGGACCTTTGGGTCCATCAGGGATGTGGCCACCTGGGCCCACCAGACCTGGACCTCTAGGACCACCAAGGACCTGGCCGTTGGGGTCCACCAAGGACGTGGCCACCTGGACCCACCAGACCTGGACCTTTAGGACCATCAAGGACGTGGCCGTTGGGGCCCATCAAGGACGTGGCCATTGGGGCCCACCAAAGACATGACCACCAGGTCCCACCAGCCCCGTGGCCACCAGGGTGTGTTGAGAAGAAGCCACCCGTGTCCCCAAGGTACCTTCTTGCCGTCGCGGGGCCCGAGGCCACCGTCGCGCAGTTGGTGGCTCTGAAGGTCCACCACGTCCTTGGCCTCGTAGGAGTCCCCCCGGCGCTTGCAGATGATGAGGGCCTTGTCCAGGAGGAACCCGTACCTGGGGACACCCGGGGGGTGGCCATGAGGTCCCAAAGGCCACCGCACGCCTTGGGGTGTCCCCTCCCCTGCCCCCTGCCCCCTGCTCGGTGTCCCCAAGGTGTCCCCATGGTGTCCTCATGTTCTTGTGGTGTCCCCATGTCCCCACGGGTCTCTCCAAGTTCTTGTGGTGTCCCCATGGTGTCCCCAAGGGTGTCCCCATGGGTGTCCCCAAGTTCTT
>NW_015091544.1:0-17023 GCF_001431845.1 Calidris pugnax | reverse complement strand
CCCATTGGCCCTTGTCCTTTCTGTGTGAATCACTGGGGAAAGCGTGGCAGAATCTTCTTTGCACCTTCTCTTCAGGTATTTCTGTATGTTTAAGAGATCCTCCACAAGCCTTCATTTCTGCGGGGTAAACTGTTCCACCTCTCACAACGGTGGAGAGATGGAGATGCTCCAGTGCTTTTATCATCTTCATGGCCCTTTGCCAGATTCTCCCAAGTACGTCAGCTTGAGCTATCGCTGTCTGTTCATCCTTTTCTCCTGGGGTTGCAGGTGCCCTTTCTCAGGTGCAGACAGAGGCCTCCGGCCCCATTGTAGGGAAGGTCTCAGAATCTCTCAAGCTTACCTGCCACATCTCTGGTGTACCCATCACTGACAGCTACTACACTTGGGACTGGATCCATCAGACTCCTGGCAGAGACCGGCAGCATATAGCATTGCTGTATCCTTTCATGGGACTCCAGCACATTGCTTCATCCTTCCAGACCTGAGTCAGCAGCTCTGCAGACCCTTCCAGGAACCAGCTGTTGCTGGAAGTGCTCTCGCCATCAGCTGCAGACATGGCCACCTATTTCTGCAGCACCCGAGAGCTGGAGAAAGGCCCAGTGCTGAAAGACAGGTAGGGCCAGGGCAGAACTGGAAGGAGGTGTGTGAAGTCCTGCCAGGTCTTTTCTGGTTGTCTGCAAGAAGGCTTCTCAAGAGTTGTCTGGGCTGGCTTTTCCCAGAAACAGGCTGCTGCAGCAGCATCAGAGTCTCCCACGAGCACGTATAAAAACCATGAACATGTTTTTGTTAAACTTTCCACTCCATCCCCTCCTTCCTTTCCTTCTCTCTATCCAAAGCAGAAAGTAAAAGGGAAGAGATTGTTTCCAGAAGCAGCACAGTGAGTGAACCTGGAAAGCTGGAGTTAAATGAAGTTGTGAAGCCTCACATTGTTCAGGGAGCTCCGGAGAAGAGCATCAGATGGAGCTGAGCAGCAGAGCATCGTTTTCCTTGGACATAATGAATAGTCTCTTTGTTGTGCCATAAGTGTATGCTGCTTAGGGAGACTGAGAGGCCATGGACAGGGAAGAGGCAGCTGGAGAAGTTGAGCACCAGGGAATGAGGGAGGAGTAGGGTGCGTGGCCAGCGTCAAGGGAGCAGGGGGAGTGCACATCTGCCTAGGGGTGATGTGTCCACAGAGGGGAGCTGAGCTCAGGGACTCTCATCTGAGAGGAAAGGTTCAGCAGCACCAAAAATAGGGGTCCATGGGGAGAACAACCATCCATGCCCACAGTCAGCCCACACATCACCGTATTCTGGACAGCACCTTGCTGTCCTTCCTCAGAAGAAGATTGTGGATGGTCCTAAAGCAACACATCACTTTTTGTGCAACAGAGATTTTAATGTGAAACGGGTGCTCTGGTATTGCACCCTGCAGGGTGAGAGACACCTGGGAGGGCACCAACAGCTTCAGCTTCTTCTGCTCCTCCAGCCCCCACCTTTCTTCTGTGGAGCTGTGCTGGCTGCTTGCAACCTTGACATGTCCCCTGGCTCTACCTCCCCACCCATCCCTGCAGAGCGCAGTGAGAACAGCCCTTCTCTGCTTCTAGCTGTGGGTCAGGCACCTCTGTCCAGCCTGGCTCCTTCTTTGAAGAGTGGGGACAGGCAGGACACCAACCTGGTACTCCCCAAGCTTGGGGCCTAACAGTTTGCCCTTGGACTGACACTCTGGTCATGGGCACAGCAACCCATCTTGCAAAGACCACATTGAGGATGGCAGCAGAGGGTCTAAGTTCCACTTGCCTGTGAGACATAGTTGTCGTGGTTTTGGCCAGATTGACCAATCAGAATGACAGATGGCCCCTCCCTCCCCCTTCTAAGAAAAAGAGAGGAGAGGAAGAGAAAGAGATTTATGAGCTTAGAAAAAACTAAACTACTCTAATGAAAATATTAATAAATAATGAATTGATAAATAATAAGAAGAAAATTTTTCAAAAAGGAAAATAAAAGCATACAGTATATACAAAACCATATCAAGCTCCCAGGGTGACGATCACATCACCAGCAGGCACAGGGAAAAGTCCCAGACTGGACTTGGTGATGGACAGGAACTGGATTCTGGGTCTGGAGTCAGGAATGGTTGGATTGGGATCAGAGGCAGACGAACAGACAGGGTTGTCCTTGGACATCAGAAGAAGAAAGAGCTGACCCTTTGATCCATCAGCTTGTATACTGAGCATGATGCAGATGGGATGGAATACCCTGTTGGTCGGTTTTGGGTCACCTGTCCTGTCCACTCCTCCCTACAGGTGTGACCCTCTACGCTTTTCTGCTTCCGAGCCTCCATGGGGCAAATAGTGAAATTACCTGACCTTGGTTGTTATAGCAAGGCCGTCTCTGCATACCATTCCTTGGTATAATCAGGTCTTATCACTGTGAGAGTGAACAATTTCTGAACAATATGCTGTTAATTTCAATTTAGTCAGTTAGATGAGGCCCAGCTAAAAAAAGGTAATATTACTGAACAGAAAATTACTTCTGTTTTACCTCAAACCGGGACAATAATTTTCCCTCCTATCCACATTCAGACCAGTTTAAGGAACAGGAGAGTGGGTTCCTCACCATCCCATCACAGGAAGGGAAAAGGGCTTTGTCCCATGTGGTGCAAACCCTTCCTGCTTTGGATGTGAAAAATCGGAAAAAGCTCCTTGTCTAGGGGGAAAAGGAGGGAGGGAAATGTGGTGCCTCCTTCGTTGTCAGCCCTGATGCCTAGTACCATCTTGGTTCCTCTGCCTATCTTAGACAGCTGGGTTCAAAGAGAAAAAACCTTTTTCTGGAAGTCATCAGGAGAGTAGCTGTGAAAGAAAGGATGCTCACTGCAATACTACTTGCATGAACATTACCTGAGACTGAGCTTTTACCTCAGGGTGGATGTGACCTGAAGACCCAACCTAAGCCAGCTCTTCCTGGCTCAGAACACCCCACACTGACAACAAAAGAATAGAAGATTTCCCCTTCCGTGAAACCAGGCATATAACCATGGCCAGCAGGGCAATTGACCGGAATCCGGGATAAAACCCCCCACCCTTCAGTGGGTTTCACAACAAGAAGATTCCTATCCCACTGACCATAGGTCTGTACCACCTGCACGGGACAAGCATGTACTGATCCAGCACAGGACAAGTACATACCCGTTATGCGAGCAACAGTCACTGGTCAGCCACACGTACGGACTCTGCTTTTCTCTGCATCATGCAAGGACACGGCTAAGCGCATCGCTGAAATGCAAAAGAGTGAATTCCCCTGATAATTCTCTGATAAGCACCCTTGTCTCCCTCCTTGGGTGGCAGAGAACTGACTTTACCCAGCAAAGTCTGAGTTGGGGTTTTCCCTTTGCCCTGGCGCATTTCACCTGCAAAGTCATGAATGATCCTGTGAGTGTTTCAGAGAATGACAGGAAGGTTGAATTTGGCAGGCACCTGAGGAGGTCATCTGGTCCAAGCCCACTGCTTAAGCAGGGCTGCCTAGAGCCACTTGCCCAGGACCATCTCCAGACAGCTTGGGAATATCTCTAGGTATGGAGACCCAACAACCTCTCTGGGCAACCTGTGCCTGTGCTCACTCACCCTGACAGTGAAAAAGTGTTACCTGATGTTCAGAAGGATCCATCTGTGTCTTCGTCACTGAGCACTACGGAAAGGAGCCTGGCCCCGTCTTCTTGGAACCCTCCTTGAGGCGTCAGGATTGGAGGCAGCCTTGGGCTGCAGTGATCATACACTGGAGGAGTTTGCAGGCATGGGGCATTTGGGAGAAGCAAAGAGTCAGGTGAGGACCCTGAATTCTAGGAAAGCAAACTTCCAGCTGTACAAGGTGTTAGTCAATGGCACCCCCAGGGAAACTGCCCTCCAGGAGAAGGGATGTGAACAGAGTTGGCAGATCTTGAAGGACGCTTTCCATAGAGCACAATAGCTCTCCACCCCCATTTGTAAGAAATCAGGAAAGGAAGGAGAGGCCAGTGTGGCTGAGGGAAGACCTGCTGGTCAGACTAAAGGGCAAGAAGGAAATGCAAAGGCAGTGGAAGCAGGGAGAGGTATCCTGGGAAGAGAGTAGGGATGTGACCCGGTTGCGCAGGGATGGGATCAGGGAGGCCAAGGTAAAGCTGGAGCAGAACTTGACAAGGGACACAAAGAATAATCAGAAGGGCTTCTGTAGGTCTGACATCCAGAAAAGGAAGGTCAAAGAAAGTGTACCCTCCCTGATGAACTCAACTGACAAACAGGTAACAACGGCTGAGGAGAAGGCTGAGGTAGTCAACAACAAACAGGCACAAATACATGTTGGATGGAGAGCAGCACCAAGGAGAAGGACTTGGGAGTGCTCATGGATTAGAAGCTCCACATGAGCCACCAGTGTGCACTGGCAGCCCAGAAAGCCAACTGCATTCTGGGCTGCATCAAAAGAAGTGTGGCCAGCAGGTTGTGGGAGGTGATTCTACCCCTTTACTCTGCTCTCATGTGACCCCACCTGGAGTACTGTGTCCAGCTTTGGAGTCCTCAACACAGGAAGGACATGAACCTATTGGAACGGGTCCAGAGGATGGCCACAAAAATAATCAGAGGGCTGGAGCACCTATGAGGTCAGACTGAGAGAATTGGGGTTCTTCATCCTGGAGAAGAGAAGGCTTCAGTGAGACCTTATAATGGTTTTCCGATACCTGAAGGGAGCCTCCAGGAGAGACGGGGAGGACTCTTTATCAGGTAATGTAGTGATACGACAAGGGTTAATGGTTTTAAATTGCAAGAGGGGAAATTTAGATACTAGATATTAGATACTAGAAAGAAATTCTTTACAGGGAGGTTGGTGAGACTGGAACAGGATGGCCCAGAGAAGTTGTGGATGCCCCATTGGTGGAAGTGTTCAAGAGCAGGCTGGATGGGGCTTTGAGCTATGAGGTCTAGTGGGAGGTGTCCCTGCCTAAGGCATGGGGACTGAAACTCAATGATCTTCAAGGTCCCTTCCAACTCTAACCATCCTATGATTCTAATTTTACATCAGTCTTCACTGGCAGTGTCTCCCCACCTTATGAGCGGATGAACTGCAATGCAGGCACCAGAGGAGCAAAGTCCCCCCGCATAAGAGAAGCTCAGGTTCAAGACCACCTGAGGAACCTGAACATACATTAGTCTATGGGACCTGATGAAGTGCATCCCAGAATCCTTAGGGAATTGACTGATGTAGTTGCCAAGCAACACTCCATGATATATGAACAGTCATGGCAGTCAGATGAAGTGCCTGCTGAGAGGAAAAAGGGAAACATTGCACCCATGTTTAAAAAGGGTAGAAAGGAGGATGCTGGGAAGTACTGACCTGTCAGCCTCACCTCTGTGCTGATGATGGAACAGCTCCTCCAAGGAGCTATGTTCAGGATCATGGAGGACAGGGAGGTGACTCGGAAGAGCCAGCACGGCTTCACCAAGGGCAAGTCTTCCCTGACCAATCTAGTGGCCATCTCTGATGGAGTGACTACATCAGTGGAAAAGGGAAGAGCTATGAGTGTCATGTATCTGGAATTCTGTGAGGCCTTTTATATGGTCCCCCACTAATATCCTTCTTTCTAAACTGGAGAGAGAGGGATTTGATGGGTGGACTGTTTGGTGGATATGAAATTGGCTGGGTGGTCTTATTGAGAGAGTTGTGGTCAATGCCTCAATTGATGGAGACCAGTTACGAGTCATTGGCTGAATGTCAAGGTGGAGTCCAGTGGTGAGTGGTATCCCTCAGGGGCCCATATTGGGACCAGTACTGTTCAGTATCTTCATCAGTGACACAGAAATGGGGACTGAGTTCACCCTCAGCATATCTACCGATGACACCAAGCAGAATGGTGTGGTTGACACACCTGATGGACAGGATGCCATCCAGAGGGACCTGGACAAGCTCAAGAAGAGGTCCCATGTGTACCTCATGAGGTTCAACAAGGTCTAGTGTAAGGTTTTCACCTGAGTCAGGGAACCCCTGGTATCAATGCAGGCTGGGGCATGAAGGGATTCACAGCAGCGCTGCAGAGGACTTGTGGGTACTGGTGTGTTTTCAGCCCAGAAACCAACTGTATCCTGGGCCGCATGAAAAGAAGCGTGGGCAGCAGGTCAAGGGAAGTGATTCTGCCCCTCTTCTCTGCTCTGGTGAGCACACCTGGAGTACTGTGTCCATCTCTGGAGTGCCCAGCACAGGAGAGACATGGACCTGTTGGTGTGAGTTCCCATCCCTGGAAATATTTAAGGTCAGATTGGACAGGACTCAAGGAAACCTGATCTACTTGAAGATGCCCCTGCTTTTTGGAGGGGACGGTAGTCAAGATGACCTTCACAGTTCCCTTCCAACGCAAGTGATTCTATTATTCTAAAATTCTGTTTCTATACATTGAGGAGACACAACCCCCTGAGCCTTCTCTTCTCCAGGGCCAACAGTCCCAGCTCTCTCAGCCTTTTCTCAGGAAGAGCTTCAGCCCCTTCACAGGCCTTTCCCAGTATATCCAACTGTCTTTCGTTCTTGGGAGCCAAGAAGAGAAGCTAGTTCTCGAGGTGTCAGTGGAGGGGAAGGATGACCTCCCTAAACTGCTGCAAACACTCCTCCTGGTGCAGCCCAGGATGCCATTAGCCCTTTTTGCCACAAGGGCCCATTGCTGGCCCATGGTCAAGTTATCCATCAGAACCATGGGGGGTTTTTGTGAGAATGTGCTTCCCTGCTGGGCAGCCCCAGCCTGGCCTGGTGCAGGGAGTTGTTCCTCCCCGGGTGCAGGACTTTTCTCTTCCCCTTGTTAGAACTCCAGGAGTGTCCTGTCAGCCCACTTCTCCGGCCAATGGAGGTCCTTCTGGATGGCAGTCCTCTGTGTTTCTGGTCCCCGCGGGCAGTGAGACCGGGGCGGGCTGGGGGTGCGGGGCCTGGGGAGGGTCCTGCGAGGGGACCCTGTGGTCCCACAACCCGGCCCTGCCTCTGCCGCTGGCGTCGGGGCTGGCCACAGAGCGGACCCCATTAGGCAGGGCGAGAAGGCGGGACAGCGCCGGAGCCGCGCTGGCAGCCCAGGGCCAGGAGCCTTGGTGTGCCGGGGCGCCGCGCTCCTCCTGTGGCGCCGGCCCTGCCCCGCGTCCCTGCCCGCGCCCGCCCTTCTCCTGGCCCGAAGGCGCCGCGGTAGCCTTTTCCCCTTTTACAGTTTCCCCTTTTACAGTCAGCGGGAACTTCACCGGACTGCTATGACTTGCTGAATATGATGGATAGTGGCTTGGCAACTTCATCTGCCATTTCCCTCATGTCCTCCGATGCATCTCATCAGGTCCCATGGAGCTGTTCGCCTTCAGCTTCCTTAGATGGTCTGGAACCTCGTCTTCTTAAGTGCACACTTCCACATTCTCCCGGTCCCTGCCTTTGCTTTGTGCAACTTCAGTGCTGTTACTTAGAGCACTATCACAGCAAAAAAGTTTTTGAGCACCTCAGCCTTGTCCATATCCTGTGTGACCAGGTCTCCCATTTTCTTCTGGAGAGGTCCCACATTTTCCCTAGTCTTCCTTTTGAATATCAGCTTTTCTTGTTACCCTTGATGTCACTGTCCAGATTTAACTCTATCTGGGCCTTAGCTTTCCTAACCTATCCCTGGCTGCTCGGACAGTTTCTCTGTATTCATCCTCGGAATTATTAAAAAAACACTTGAGACACAACATAGTCATTTGTCATGGCCACCATGGGTTCATAAGGGGAAAGTCCTTCTTTTGTAGGAAGAAGAAATACAATTGGATTCTACATGTTGAAAAGATGTGAAGCTGTGTGAGGGAAAGTTCAGATTGGACATTAGGAAAAGGTTTTTCACTTACAGGGTCGTCAGTGACTGGAACAGACTGTCAAAGCTCAAGGAGCCTCTGGACGAGACTCTTAGTCGCATGGATTAGTGTTAGGTAGTGCTGCAAGGAGCAGGGAGTTGGCATCAATGATCCTTGTGGCCCCCTTCCAATCTGAGATAGTCTATGATTCTTAGCCACTAGGGGGATGAAGCAGTGTATTTCTGTGGTGCCAGGCTCACCCTGGAGCAGCCCTGCAGCAGAGTGAACCCAAAACTGACTGAGAGAGATCAGAGACTTCTCAGCATTCCTTTCCAGCAGGTGCCAACAGAGGTTGGTGTCACGCAGTGGCAGGTGCAGGAAACAGAGCTTTGGCATGCTTGCAGTAAAAGGCGCTGGAGGGAAGTGTGGGTGAAGGTCTGAGACCGTTTATGATGCAGGAGGATCTATAGTGGGAACTCCAGAGACTGTATAGTGAAGTGCAGGTTATTGCATGTTGCCTGGGCTGATGTCCAAGATGGCTCAGTTTTTCCTCTGTGGCTTGGTTGTAGAGCTGTGGGATGATGGAGATGTGGTGCAGTAGCTCACAGGAGTAACATCATGGATGAAGCCAGGGTTTAGGAAAGAGAGATGGCAGCTCAGCATGGGTGAGATTGTGGTGGGTGGCTGCTATGGATCTGATCAGGGTGAAATAAACAAGGTGTGTTGGGTTGACCTTGGCTGTCCACCAGGTGTCCACCAAGGCACTCTGTCAGTCTCCCTCTACTTGACAGGGTGCAAAACATACATTGCAAGGCTCTTGGGTCAAGAAATGGACCAGGAGGAGACCCAGCAATTACCGTCACAGGGCAAACAGACTCAGTTTGTGTAAACAAATTTACTTTATGATCAATTGGATCAGAGTTGGGAAATGAGAAATAAGAACAAATCTAAAACCACCTTCCCACCATTGTACCCTTCCTCCTGATCTCAACTTCACTGCAGGCTTCTCTACCTCCTCCCTCTGAGCGGTACAGGTGGATGGGGAAAGGGGCTTTTTGGTCAGTTCATACCACCTCGTTCCAACCCCTGCTTCCTCCTTACTCTCTTCCCTTGCTCCAGTGTGGAGTCTCACCCTCGAGACAGAGCTCTTATGAACCCCTCCAGCCATGGGTCCTTTCCACGGGGCCCAGTTCTTAATGAACAGATTGCTTCGGAGTGGGTCTCCTGTGGGGCATAGGTTCTGCTAGAAAAGCAGCTCCAGTGTGGGCTTCTCTCCACAGGACCGCAGTTCCTACCAGGAGCCTGCTCTAGCGTGAGCTCTCCCCAGGATCACAGCTGCCTTCAGGGCGCACCCACCTGCTCTGGTGTGGGGTTCTCCTTGGGCTGCAAGGTGGAAATGTGCTCCGCTGTTAAACTCCATGGGCTGTAGGGGGCAACCTCTATCACCACGATCTTCACCAGAGGCTGGAGGGGAATCTCTGCCCCAGGGTCGGGAGCACACCCTCCCCCTCCTTCCTCCCTGACAGGCTGTTCCATGCCGTATCTAGGGCTCATGGCTGGTGCATCTGGAGTGGCTCATGGCCATGGTCCACAGGTTGAAATTGTCGATCTTGAGGAACTTGCTGGACACCAGTTGCTGAGGTCAGTTCTGATCCCATCACTGCTGCATGTGACTCTATTTCATCAAACGTTATCTGTCCTCAGTCTGGGTGATCCTTACTGTCATACAATTGGTAGCAATGATAGTAATGATGACAGACAGTGGCAGGGGTATTTAGCAATTAACATCCTACAATTGGCTATTCTCACCTGAAATCAGATCCCCATGAAGTACAAATCGGACCTCCCCATCTTTCCGCATCACCCAGCAAGTGGACCCAGCACCGACATTTGAGGTGCTAAGAGGAGCTGTGCTTCTGTACTAACCTCTTCTGAAGCAGCTCAAACCCCTTCATGTGCTGCCAGTATCTTTTTCTGTTGGAGTACAGCTGACTTGGGATCCTCTGTATCCCTGACTCCTAAACCCTACAGGCTGACCTGGTGCTTTCTGCCAGAGGATCCAGGTAGGGCCATTCTTCCCGCCCCACAAGAAGCCTCCCAGAAGCAACCAGTCAACTGGTCCAAAGGGGACACATGTTATTCCTCATCCTTCCAAAGCCAGGCTCTGGGTTGTGTACGTTCTTGTACAATCTCATCACATGTGCAGTACCTGTATCCGCAGCTTTACAGAAGAACCTTACGATCTAACAGAAGACATAACGCCATAAAACCAGCCAACATACCCATGCTGAATAGCTCTCCTAAGACCTCTGTGTGCTACAGTTTGACCCACCCATATGACTTTTGTATCACTTTCATATTTCTCTCTTGACTTCCAGGTTTGAAGCTTGTAGACAAAAGAGGACAGTGAGTTTTCCTCAATGTTCCTGTAAAAAGCTGTTTGTGGTATCATCAGGGGAGTAGAAAAGTCTGAGTTTCAGTTTTGCTCTTTGCTCTGGTACATGTCACCTGCAAAGACCCGAATGTGCCATCCCAGGAAAACATTACCCTCCTTTGCTTAAACAGCAATTTTCTGGTGAAGTTGTCCACCACAACCACTGGGTCCTTTACTGACAATGCGCTTCCTTGCAGGGCAGCCCCCAGCCTGGCCTGGTGCAGGGGGTTGTTCCTCCCCAGGTACAGGACTTTGCTCTTCCCCTTGTAGAACTGCATGGGGTTCCTGACAGCCCACTTCTCCAGCCTGTCGAGGTTCCTCTGGATGGCACCACAGTCCTCTGCGTGTCTGGTTCCCGCGGGTAGGGCTTTGGAGTGAGGCCAGGGCGGACTGGAGGTGCGGGGTCTGGGTCCTGCAAGGGGATGCTGCGAGACGAGAGCCCGGCCCTGCCTCTGCCGCTGGGATCTGGGCTAGCCGAGGGCGAGAAGGCGGGACAGCGCCGGAGCCGCGCTGGCAGCCCAGGGCCAGGAGCCTTGGTGTGCCGGGGCGCCGCGCTCCTCCTGTGGCGCCGGCCCTGCCTCGCGTCCCTGCCCCGCGTCCCTGCCCCGCATCCCTGCCCGCGCCCGCCCTTCTCCTGGCCCGAAGGCGCCGCGGCAGCGGGGGGCCGGGCCGGGCCGGGTCG
Source organism: Calidris pugnax (assembly GCF_001431845.1). Taxonomy (NCBI): domain Eukaryota; kingdom Metazoa; phylum Chordata; class Aves; order Charadriiformes; family Scolopacidae; genus Calidris; species Calidris pugnax. The sequence continues at coordinate 6,120 of NW_015091544.1, read as the reverse complement.
GGTGTGTTGGGGGCGGGCAGAGGCGTGGTCGCTGCCCCGGCGAGGGCCCGAGGCGTCGGGGCGGGCAGGAGCGGGCTGGTGTGCGGCTCCGCTGGGCTGGTGTGCGGCTCTTGCAGGGCCCGATGGCGGCCGGGCTGGGGCCGTGGCTCCTGGCCTTGGCCTTGGCCTTGTGTCGGGCAGGTGAGAGCCGGGCGGGGAGGGCGGCGAGGCCGGGGCCGGGCCCGGGGCTGTTCCGGCGGCGGGCGCGCTGTCGGCTGGCGCTGGGCTTGGGCGGGGAAGCGGGAAGCGGGAAGCGGGTGGGCGGGAGAGAGAGGGAGAGGCCGTGTCCGTGTCCTTGTCCTTGTCCATGTCCTTATCCGGAGGAGTCTTTCGGGTCTTGGGTGGGTCCTTAGTGTGGGAGCAGGCGCGTGTGAGCGCCGAGGGGGCAGTCGGGGCCTTGTGGCGGGCGCGGGGCTTTGTCGGGAGAGAGGGGGGTGTGGGCTGTGGCTGTGGCGGGGCGGGGGGCGCCGTGTCGGCGGGGGAAGGTGCTGGGGCCGTGGGCGCGCCCTGCCCGGCTGCCTGCGCTCTCCGTCCGCAGGGGTGTGGGCGCAGCTGAGGCTGGTGGAGGCCGGCGGAGGGCTGCGAGCGCCCGGGGACTCCGTGCAACTCTCCTGCCGCGGATACGGCTTCACCTTCCGGAATTATGCAGTTTGGTGGTACCGTGAGGCTCCCGGAGGCAGTCTCGAGTGGGTGTCATTTATCAGCTATGATCCCAAGTATATTCAGTTTGGGAAGTCAGTGAAGGATCGAGCCACGGTGTCCCGGGACAATTCCCGCTCCGAGTCGTCTCTGTCCCTGCACGCCCTGCGCCTACAGGACTCTGCCCGCTACTTCTGTGCTGTTCCCACGGAGACTGGAAATGCAGCTGAGCTTTAACAGGAACTTGCTGTGACCCAGACAAGCTTGCACTATCAAGCGATTACCAGGACACCTCTGGACTGTTCCAATGACGGGGGGGGGGCATCACTCTGCACTGCAGAAGGACTTGGCATTTCCAAAAGAACTCTTTACCCTGCACTGCTGATTTCCATCGCCTGAGGCCAAAATTCAATGTTTTATTCCATGGAGGAGTTTTAGTGTGTTTCTGACACCCAACCAGCCTGGCCACTCTGCTGGCTTGTACCTCCTCTCTGCTTTCACCTGGTCCCTTTGCTCTTTGGACACCAAAAACCATGGACTGCAGGGACAGCAATGTGTCATGGGCCATTTCCTTGTGCCAGTGAGAGCAGAGCAGTGGGGGAAGAGTTCTGGTTTTGTTTCAGGTACGTTTCAGGGTGATGAGATCCAAGCAACGAGGTCTGCAGTGTGGTGGTGAGCAGGGACTTCTGGGACCTTGCGATGAACTTACAGCTCCAACGCCTCCTATCTTTACGTAGCCTGGTATCTACAGCGTCGTGGTGGCCCCCTACATTATCTTCTGCAGAGTAAGGGCTGGGGAGGCTCCTACAGCCACACGTCCCCTTTTGCCGGCAAGAGGTTTTCCTGCGAAGCTGACAGGAGAAGTGGCCAGGGCATGAAGACTCTTTTCAGGAACTTCTGGATGATACTCTTAGCCACATGGATTAGTGTTAGGTAGTCCTGCAAGGAGCAGGGAGTTGGACTCAATGATCCTTATTCATTCCTTCCAACTCTAGATATTCTATGATTCTAAGGGTTCTCTTATTCTATTCCTGGTACTGTTCTCTGAATATGTAATGGTGCTTGTTTGGTCACATGATGTGTCTGCATGTTATATGTGTCAAATCCCCCTATGTCTAGATGAGCATTACTAGGAGGTCCATGGACCGGTGACAGACTACAAGAGCTGTTTTCCCATCTTGTGGCATGTTACTTCATCCTGTGGGGTTCTTGAGGTTTATCTCTGCTGATGTGCAGAGGGCAAAAGAGGTTCAGGGTGCATGGGATTTCTGTGGCATTTTAGGTGAAGACACCCGTATTGCCACAGCCCATTCCTAACATTCTTCAATGTCGATGGTATAAGCAAATGTAGAGGGGCCTACCCATGGAATAACTAATGTATGGGTACAAAGCCTTGATGCCAGTGTCACCCGGAGGACAATTGCTCTCCTGTACTGTGTATCGACGGAGGTTTATCAGTTCCTTGGCCTCCTGGTATTGCAGTTGTGTTGGCAGAAAGACTTGGCCTAGTGGGGCATGGCCTACAGATATGGCTGGTATTTTCCAAATCCTGGAGGTACTGGCCAGTGATGACTTGGCTGTTCTTGTTTGGTAGCAACCAGCTGCCTACTGGCTAATGCTGTCAAGGCTTTGCCTAAGGACAATGTGTAATATTATGTAGGCCACAGGCTCTGGCATGTGCCCCTGCCAGCCCAGCATCCCATGATCTACACACTGGCCAATGCTGCCACAGCAGCTGTTTGCAGTCTGACCACTGCGGGTGCCAATCTGTCTCACTTCATGCAGCATTATGCATGCTTGGAGTGAGCTGTTATGGCTTTGGAGTGAATGAGGAATTAAGGACATCTGCATGACACTCTTGTTGTAGTTTGGGCTGGGTTGGCCAATGACAAGATGACAGATGCTCTCCCAAACCTCTCACTCCAAGGAAAGGAAAAAAAGACATAGAGTTTTGAGTTTAGAAAAACTATACTAATGCTATATTCATAGTAAAATAAAATGGTAATAATGCAATGGATTATGTAGATATAGAACTGTATCAAGTTCTCAGGAAGATGTCACCAGCAGGCGGTGGGGCAGTTCCAGACTGGACTCAGCACCTGATTCTGGAACACACTGATGGGGATCAAAAGGAGACAGGGTGTACCTCAGACATGAGTCATTGAAGAAAAAGAGCTATTCAAGAAGCAAGCCATTGATGAAGAAGCCAACCTGACCCTTTTGATCCCTCAGCTTTTACACTGAGCATGGCAGATGGGATGGAACACTGTATTGGTCAGTTATAGGTCTTCTGTCCACGCCTCCCCACAGGTGCAACCCCTCCCCAGGGGTCAGTTGACCCTGGTGGCCACAGCAAGGAATATAAGCAAGATAGGCAATATAGGCAAGAGCCTCCCACTGAACAGAAAGTTGGCCCTGCTGCATCCCAAGGTGCAAGGACAAACCCCAAGAGAGCTGATAATAGTTTCCTTTTCAGGACTTTTCCCTGTGAGCAGAGCAGCCATTGCATGACCAGGCACTGCAGATGGCATAGAAATATTCTGAATCTAGGCCCTCTGTGGACTGCCCCACAGGCCCAATTGTATCCAAGTTTTACCAGGGTCTAGAAAGACGTATTCCTACAGCATGTCATCAGTCAGGTATCTGTGTCCCGAGCAGACACAAGTGTCCCATTACTCTGCGACATCCAGTTTGAAGCTATCCTTCTAGGCTGAGTGAGAGGTGAAACAGTTACAACAGTTCAATTAACCAGCTAACGGCATTCTTATAATCTTCCCAAGTCGTCAGTCCCTTCTTCCACTCAGTGTAAACTTTCTTCTTCCATTTGAGTTTTTTCAGAAGCTTGCTGCTCAACCACAGAGGTTTCCTTCTTCCCTTGCCTGATTTCTTGCTCTTAGGGATGCACCGATCCTGAACTTGGAGAAAGTGATGTTTGAATAGCAACCAGCTCTCACGAGCCCCCTTACCTTCCAGAGCTCTATCCCATGGGATTTCTCCAAGCAGTTTCTTGAAAAGGTTGAAGTTATCCCTCCTGAAATCCAAGGTTTCAGTCCTACTTGTTGGTTTGCGTGTACTGCCCACGATCCTGAACTCTATCTTTCCATGGTCACTGCAGCCAAAGTCACCCCCGACCGTAATGTCCTCCACCAGTCCTTCTTTGTTTGTCAGCACTAGGTCCAGTAGTACTTCTCTCCCTGGTGGCTCCTCCACCAGCTGAGTTAAGAAGTTATCATCAATACACTGGAGGAATCTTCTGGACTGTAGATGCTTAACTGTGTAGCCTTTCCAGCAGATATCAGTGTGGTTGAAGTCCCACAGGAGAACCAAAGCCTGCAATTGGGAGGCTACTTTGAGGTGATTGTAAAAGGCTTCATCAACTTCCCCATCCTGATCAGGTGGCCTGGTGTTTATTACAGGCATCCATTCTATTATTATAAACACCCGCTACAGTGTCCCTCATACAATGTCCCTGCCCCTTAATCCTCACCCACAAGCTCTCAACTCTCTCTTCATCTGACCCCTGGGAGGGCTTTAGGGACATCTCCTCACTCTCTATCCATTCCTTAACACAGAGGGCGACACCTCCAGCCCTCCTTCCTTGCCTGTCCCTTCTGAACAGCTTGTAGCCCTCAATAGCCACACTCAGCCACATTCCAGCTGTAGGATTCATCCCACCAGGTTTCAGTGATGGCCACTCAGTTGAAAGTTGAAAGGCTGAAGTGTACTAGGGAGGGAAGCAGCAAGGGACTAGGAGCCCCTGTATCCAGCCCCAGTCAGGCTAAAGGTAGAAACCGAAATGAAAAGAATGAATGGAGGCAGGTTCGTGGGTGGGGCAGCAGAACTCCCCCATTGCCTGAAGAACAGATACGAGGTACTGGTTGAGGAAGTACATGGGGTATCAGCACACTGGATTTGAGGGACAGCTTCTTGTGTCCTGGCGGGAATGACAGAAAGGACAGCCAAGGATGCCCTAATGATCACAACTCTTTACCACCTCTTGGCATTTAGGTTCAGAGATATCACAGGCCAGGCCAGTTTCAAGGCAGAAATGGGCCTGTGTCTGGAGCACAGTGTGGGGCAATGGTGGGCTAGATGGGGGTGACAGAGGGCAGAGAGAAGGAAAATGTGGTCAAAGTCAAGGGAAGGTGAAAGGAAGCAGTTGTGGCTACGTGTACTCCCATGTCCGTGTGGTTTTTCCCATCCTGGGAAAGTAGGATGGGGAGACACAGCTTCTTAGACCCTGATCCTAACCCTGCAGTGGTAGCACCTACCTACCAGCATCTTCCACTGCCCATTTATGCTGTTTCTTCTGTGTGGAATGGGGGAACAGAGAGCCTGGTGACACTGGTCCTCAGCTGAAGAGCCCTATAGGAAACAATGATAACAACAGGTTGCATGAGAAAAGAGGGAAGATAATGAGTTGTGGGCAGGGTGAAGGACAGGCAGGTCTTTGGTGTGGAGAGGAGGAGTATGAGGCAAAGGGGTAGGAGAGGTGGGTTTGTTTCCACAGCCTGGCACGTATCACATGTAATGTCATGAATGGGCCTGAGACGCCTTTGCAGAATCACGAGAAGATTGAAGTCAGAAGCCACTCAGGAGGTCATCTGGTCCATCCCAGCTGCATAAGGAGGGCCACCTAGAACCAGTTGCCCAACACCAAGGTACAGAACAGTTTTTGAGTATCTCAAGGGATGATTGAGATTGGAACTGCCTTTGCATTCTCCCGTCACAGGTTTGTATGCAGTGATGAGATACCCACTGAGTCTTCCCTTCTCCAGGGCAAACAGTCTGGACTGTCCCTGCCTGTCCTCAAGTGTTGCACGGTCCTCTGCGTGTCCCCGCGGGGCAAGGGCTGGGAGTGAGACCAGGGCGGGGCCCGAGGAGGGTCCTGCGAGGGGACCTTGTGGGCGCACAGTCTGGACCCGGTGCTGACCAGGGCTCCGCCTGGCCGAGGCTCAGACGCCCTTGGGCAGGGCTGGGCAGGGCGAGAAGGCGGGACAGCGCCGGAGCCGCGCTGGCAGCCCAGGGCCAGGAGCCTTGGTGTGCCGGGGCGCCGCGCTCCTCCTGTGGCGCCGGCCCTGCCCCGCGTCCCTGCCCGCGCCCGCCCTTCTCCTGGCCCGAAGGCGCCGCGGCAGCGGGGGGCCGGGCCGGGTCGGGTCGGGTGTGTTGGGGGCGGGCAGAGGCGTGGTCGCTGCCCCGGCGAGGTCCCGAGGCGTCGGGGCGGGCAGGAGCGGGCTGGTGTGCGGCTCCGCTGGGCTGGTGTGCGGCTGCCGGCGGGCCCGATGGCGGCCGGGCTGGGGCCGTGGCTCCTGGCCTTGGCCTTGGCCTTGTGTCGGGCAGGTGAGAGCCGGGCGGGGAGGGCGGCGAGGCCGGGTCCGTGTCCGGGGCTGGGGCTGCTCCGGCGGCGGGCGCGCTGTCGGCTGGCGCTGGGCTTGGGCGGGG
>NW_015091543.1:87691-89444 GCF_001431845.1 Calidris pugnax | reverse complement strand
TAATATATATATATATATATATGCTGGTGCTCACCTGGCTGTGCAGGGATGATCATTGGGACCATCCACCTCTGTCCCCTCCACACAACTACCAAGTACTTGGGTTCACCATCAGTACCAAAGACTTTTGAACGTTAAATCCACATAAGGGTGTAAAAATTATTTTAGCACGTACTACATGATCCCTATTGGGAAAAAAAAATCCTAGAGGAAGTCCAAAAGCCTCTAAAACAGAGCTTCTGACAGAATTTATGTTACCCACCACATTTCATAGAATCATAGAATCACATAATGGTTTGGGTGAGAAGTGACCTTAAAGACTGTCCAGTTCCATTTGGGGACACCTGCTCCTGATAGATATGAAAAGATGAGTTGGATGATGATGGAGATGCTTCCTAAAGAGGCTGGGCTGGTGTCCTGCTGCTTCACAAACCTTGGGAGGTGTATTCTGCATTAACTCATTGCCATCTCTACAGCCAGGAGAGCCCAGCAGCCCTGCAAACTGGTGGCCCAGATCAGTGAGGGGGCTGAGAAAGCCCTCCCTCTCTCCTCTGCACTGTCCATGGCCACCTGCCATGAAGCTGGTGGAGATAAGGGCCACCTGGGTCCACAGAACCTGCGCTTGGACCTGGGAAAAACATTTGGAACATCAAGAGACGGCAGCAGAAGCCAGGGAGGACAACGGCGTGGTGGGCAGGGCGTGAGGAACGGTGGAAGTTCAGGAGGTGAAGTCAGCATTTCCCTGCTGGGGTGTGCCAGGAAGCCTCCCTCCTTCCATGACACCTCTGGGGACAACAGAAGGCGGAAGGTGACTAACGGCACCGCGCAGCGCGGCCACAACATCGTCTGGGCACTGCACAGAAACCCAAGGGAAAAAACGTTTTCATTTGTCTAATTTCTCTTGATTTTAATTGGCAGGGGAGAGGAACTTGGCAGAATTATTTTAAATATTATCAGATGCCTTCGCGTCGATTTGCACAGATTTGGGTTCTCCTCTCCCACCCTGCAAGGGTTTTCTTTGCAGTTATTGCTGAATTAGCTCAGAGTTTTGAGCTGGGCCTTTGTCTGCAGTGATTTGTCACAACAGGGAGCAAGGACACGGGATGGGCACTGGGTTCACCCTGCCTTTGGGCTCCACTTCAGAAGGAAAAATGGACTCAGGCTACAAGATAACTCCCCCAAAATTACGCGATCGTCTTGTTCTGTGCTTGTTATTCCAGCAATGAACCCACCAACGCTCTGGTAAAGATAAAATTATAGGAAGGGAAGGTCGTGTTATTATAAAACAAGAGGGATTTTATTCATGTTAGTGCTCTCACCACCATATAACCCCAAACCAGGGCTGTCCATGGGGTCCTTCAAGCATTCAGGCACAGAAATCGATATCTTGCCCAGATTTCTCCCAACCCCAAGGACAACCCGTGGGCATTTGTAACACAAAGACCAAGGATGGGGCCCAACCATGCAGGACCAGGAGGAGCAATAAAGCTCTGGCTTTGGGAATGGCATGTGTTGATCACAGAGTCCACAATTAACAGCAATCAAGCCAGTAAATAGCCAGGAATTTACTGTTTGCCTTAAGGCCAGAAAAAAATAAAAGCCCGAATAAGGACACAAGTGATTTAATCAGCAGAAGACCCTGGGCTGATAAAAGAATGGTCATGAGGTTCCACCAGAGGGCACGGGCCATTCCCCATTATCTCCACGGGAAAACAGGCTGCAGCTGGAAAAATACCCAAAATGAAGAAACAAA
>NW_015091543.1:79298-83292 GCF_001431845.1 Calidris pugnax | reverse complement strand
ATATATATATATATATGCTGGTGCTCACCTGGCTGTGCAGGGATGATCATTGGGACCATCCACCTCTGTCCCCTCCACACAACTACCAAGTACTTGGGTTCACCATCAGTACCAAAGACTTTTGAACGTTAAATCCACATAAGGGTGTAAAAATTATTTTAGCACGTACTACATGATCCCTATTGGGAAAAAAAAATCCTAGAGGAAGTCCAAAAGCCTCTAAAACAGAGCTTCTGACAGAATTTATGTTACCCACCACATTTCATAGAATCATAGAATCACATAATGGTTTGGGTGAGAAGTGACCTTAAAGACTGTCCAGTTCCATTTGGGGACACCTGCTCCTGATAGATATGAAAAGATGAGTTGGATGATGATGGAGATGCTTCCTAAAGAGGCTGGGCTGGTGTCCTGCTGCTTCACAAACCTTGGGAGGTGTATTCTGCATTAACTCATTGCCATCTCTACAGCCAGGAGAGCCCAGCAGCCCTGCAAACTGGTGGCCCAGATCAGTGAGGGGGCTGAGAAAGCCCTCCCTCTCTCCTCTGCACTGTCCTGGGTCCACAGAACCTGCGCTTGGACCTGGGAAAAACATTTGGAACATCAAGAGACGGCAGCAGAAGCCAGGGAGGACAACGGCGTGGTGGGCAGGGCGTGAGGAACGGTGGAAGTTCAGGAGGTGAAGTCAGCATTTCCCTGCTGGGGTGTGCCAGGAAGCCTCCCTCCTTCCATGACACCTCTGGGGACAACAGAAGGCGGAAGGTGACTAACGGCACCGCGCAGCGCGGCCACAACATCGTCTGGGCACTGCACAGAAACCCAAGGGAAAAAACGTTTTCATTTGTCTAATTTCTCTTGATTTTAATTGGCAGGGGAGAGGAACTTGGCAGAATTATTTTAAATATTATCAGATGCCTTCGCGTTGATTTGCACAGATTTGGGTTCTCCTCTCCCACCCTGCAAGGGTTTTCTTTGCAGTTATTGCAGAATTAGCTCAGAGTTTTGAGCTGGGCCTTTGTCTGCAGTGATTTGTCACAACAGGGAGCAAGGACACGGGATGGGCACTGGGTTCACCCTGCCTTTGGGCTCCACTTCAGAAGGAAAAACGGAATCAGGCTACAAGATAACTCCCCCAAAATTACGCGATCGTCTTGTTCTGAGCTTGTTATTCCAGCAATGAACCCATCAACGCTCTGGTAAAGATAAAATTATAGGAAGGGAAGGTCGTGTTATTATAAAACAAGAGGGATTTTATTCATGTTAGTGCTCTCACCACCATATAACCCCAAACCAGGGCTGTCCATGGGGTCCTTCAAGCATTCAGGCACAGAAATCGATATCTTGCCCAGATTTCTCCCAACCCCAAGGACAACCCGTGGGCATTTGTAACACAAAGACCAAGGATGGGGCCCAACCATGCAGGACCAGGAGGAGCAATAAAGCTCTGGCTTTGGGAATGGCATGTGTTGATCACAGAGTCCACAATTAACAGCAATCAAGCCAGTAAATAGCCAGGAATTTACTGTTTGCCTTAAGGCCAGAAAAAAATAAAAGCCCGAATAAGGACACAAGTGATTTAATCAGCAGAAGACCCTGGGCTGATAAAAGAATGGTCATGAGGTTCCACCAGAGGGCACGGGCCATTCCCCATTATCTCCACGGGAAAACAGGCTGCAGCTGGAAAAATACCCAAAATGAAGAAACAAAGAGCAGGGGCAGGAACCTTGCCCAAGATTTATGGGAGATTAAGCAAAAAATAACACTTGTCTCCTTAAAGGGAGACAAAAAAAGACCTATCCAAAAGCCGGGTCATTTCTTGGGTTCCTCGTGACCAGTTGATAATATAAATGAGGGCTCAATAGCCAACATGCCTTGTCCTCCGTGTCACACGCAATGAGACTCCACGTCACTCAGATACAACCAGTGGCACCTCCAGTGAGTGAAAGCCTTGAAATGAATATGAAATTGGTTTTGTTTAATCAACATCATCACAAAGAGCAGGGGCAGGAACCTTGCCCAAGATTTATGGGAGATTAAGCAAAAAATAACACTTGTCTCCTTAAAGGGAGACAAAAAAAGACCTATCCAAAAGCCGGGTCATTTCTTGGGTTCCTCGTGACCAGTTGATAATATAAATGAGGGCTCAATAGCCAACATGCCTTGTCCTCCGTGTCACACGCAATGAGACTCCACGTCACTCAGATACAACCAGTGGCACCTCCAGTGGGTGAAAGCCTTGAAATGAATATGAAATTGGTTTTGTTTAATTACCATCTTTCTCCTCCAGAAGGTCTTGCATGGATTTTGCTACATCAGTTTCTTCAAAAGAAAATCCCTGCTCCTCATCACTTGTCCTGGCTCATTTTTAGAGGGCAGAGCACCCCGGGGGTGGGGGGTGAAGCTGCTGGATCGGCCTCGTCGAGCCTCACCTTGAATATCTCCAGGGATGGGGCCTCAACCACCTCATATCAGTTGTCTTCAAAAGAAACTCCCTGGTCCTCATCACTTGTCCCAGCTCGTTTTTAGAGGGCAGAGCACAGCGGGGGTGGGGGGTGAAGGGTATAGCTGCTGGATCCCTTGGGAGCTGAGCCAACATCTTTACAACCCTCCCATCCCACTTCTCCTCGTCATCAGGAGTCTTTTGTCTCCTCATCCTGCTGGTTTGTGCCTCCAGCCCTGCTCTTTATCTCCCCACTGTCACCTCTTTAACAGCTACACTCTGTCCTTGCTCTCAGAACAAAGGATCCCTCCCAACCCATCCATGTCCTGATAGAGGGCGATTAGGGCCTGGGCGCTATCAACAGATGCCATCTCCACATCCCTGCTCCTGCAATTGTTCTGGATTCACCCCTTGGGGCTTCCTCTCCCCCACTAAAGGCATTTTGCAATCTCCTTTGAGCAGGTGGCCACAGATGAACCTTGCTGCCATCCCCATGGGTTCCAACGCCTGGGACATCACCAACAGACACTTAGGCCTAAGTGCTAGAGTAGACCAGACAGGGCTGGAGTGACATCTACCACGAAAAGCAGTTTGGGATGGTTTTATGAACAGATTAAAAAGACATATCTTATGAAATGTCTTAGGAGACACAATACTTTCCAGTCCCACACCTTCTCCTGCTGCAACCCAGCAGGAGAACAAGCTGTCCAGAGAGGTGGTGGAGTCTCCTTCTCTGGAGACATTCAAAACCCACCTGGAGAAGTTCCTGTGTAACCTGCTCTAGGTTGACCCGCTTTGGCAGGGGGGGTGGACTAGATGATCTCCAGAGATCCCTTCCAACCCCATATGATTCTATGACCCGACCCCCTCGCTTCGAAAGGACAAGAGGCAGCAACACAAACTGGAACACATGAAATCCAACTTAAACATCAGAAAAGACATTTCACTCGAAGGGAGGACAAAAGACCAGCCACAGGTTGCGCAGAGAGAGCGAGGAGTCTCCATCCACGGAGACAATCGAAACTCAACTGGACACAGCCCTGGACAACCAGCTCTGGGTGACCCTGCCTGAGCAGGGCCAGAGAGGACCATCTCCACAGGTCCCTGCCAGCCCAGCCCCAGCGACCAGAACATCCAAGTATTTTACATGGAAAGTGGTACTCAATGGCTCAAAGTCCAGATGGAAACCAGTCACAAGTGGTGTTCCTCAAGGGTCCGTGCTGGGGCCAATACTGTTTAACATTTTTATCAATGATATAGACAGGGAGATTAAAGGCACCATTAGCAAGTTTGCGGACGATACCAAGCTGTGTGGTGTTGTTGATACACCAGAGGGACGGGATGTCATCCAAAAGGACCTGGACAGGCTGGAGAGGTGGGCCCAGGTGAACCTCAGGAGGTTCAACAAGAGCAAATCCAAGGTTCTGCACCTGGGCCGGAACAATCCTCACCAGCAATACAAACTGGGGGGTGAGGGATTGGAAAGCAGCCCTGAGGAAAGGGACTTGGGGGTGCTGGTGGAGGAGAAGCTGGACATGAGCAGGCAGTGTGCAG
>NW_015091543.1:70287-78966 GCF_001431845.1 Calidris pugnax | reverse complement strand
CCTTTGGAGGTCCCTTCCGGCCTGGGCAATTCTATGATTCTATGATATACATCCTTTCTTGTGGGAGATTCTTTCTAATGAGAATTCTGTTTGTTTAATTTCAGGTTCTCTCAATTTTCTTCTACCAGGTCCCGTTATCGTCAGGAACGCTGAAAAGCCGCGCTAAGGCCATCACCGCCAACTGTCCCCAGTAGCTTCATAACAAGAGCAGCCACTGGGACAGGCTTAGACAGCAGTTTAATTATAAGAGTAGTCATTTACATAACTCGCTTTTATAAACACCGGAATGGCAGCCAAAGAGCCTTACATTTGGGGGGAAAAAAGAATTGTTTACATATTTCACTAATATAAACAAGGACTCAGCTTGACTTCCTTGCTCCAAAACCTCTGGTTTTCAAATAAAAAAGCGCCAAGAGCAACTTCATAAAAGCCTTAAAGGGGTTTGTAAGGGCCTTCCACAGAGATTACGGTTCCCCCTTGAGGGGCAAGGAAAACGAAAGGGAACTGGGACATTTTGCGAAGCTTCAGAGCAAAACAGAGAGGGCAGAGCAACCATCAATTTTCCAGCTCTAATTAAAACAAACAACGGAGCCCATCAAGTTATGAGTGTCTATAACTATTGCCACTGTCATAAAAGCACTCAGGGTATTTGTATTCCACAGGCTTACACCGTACAGCTGGGGAATATTTACCATAGAGAGAACGCTCAGCCACTACTCCACGCTGAACACATAATACATGTTCACAAATCCATGTGAAAATTCACATATAAATAGAAATGCTTTTTTTTTTTTTAAAAAGAAAAGTGAACATGTCCAATAGAATTGGGATTTAAACGTTTCCGTGGGAGATGTGGAGCAGGGCATGATGTCTCTCGCTCCGAAAGGCGGCATCACGCGACTCTGGTCACGTCAGGGAGATGCACATAACGTGGTGGCATCGCCAACACCCACCTCATCCATCCAAAGTGAACATGTCCAATAGAATTGGGATTTAAATGTTTCCGTGGGAGATGTGGAGCAGGGCATGACGTCTCGCTCCGGAAGGCGGCATCATGCAACTCTGGTCACGTCAGGGAGATGCACATAACGTGGTGGCAACGCCAACACCCACCTCATCCATCCTCCCACCTCAACCATCCTCCCTCCTCAACCATCCTGTCTCCTCATCCATCTTCCCACCTCAACCATCCTCCCTCCTCAACCATCCTGTCTCCTCATCCATCTTCCCACCTCAACCATCCTGTCTCCTCAACCATCCTGCCTCCTCATCCATCTTCCCACCTCATCCATCCTCCCTCCTCAACCATCTTCCTACCACCCTTGGGGCCCAGGAACTCCATCCACTTATTTTCAGAGTGGCTTTTGTCGGTAGAAGATTCCGGCTGAAGGTAGTTCCATCAGGAGCATTCCAGCCAGTGTCTACGCTCTACACCACTAAATTATTCACCTCCTAAATGCTGTGTTGAATTATCATCATCTCTGAAACAGTGGGGTCTGTAGCTGACAGTGAAATAGAAATTCCCTGGAGACAGCCAGTTTTCCACTTCTTTTTACATGAGGGGCTGCAAACAGCTTCTGTGGCACAGATGGGTGAGGATCCCCATTTTAGTAACCCAACCGGTGAGTCTTCCTCGAAAACCTTCAGCCACTAAGTACAGATCAGCAGGAGTTCAAAGATATAATTTTTTCCTTTGATGAAACTTCTTTCACGACGCAAAAAAAACCCCAACCCTGTACCTAACTCAAATTAAACAGTCTAGAAAAAATGTAAATACAAGCAGAGATTGGACTATTTGATCTCTGATACCCTTTGAGAGGAAGTAACAATGCCCTCGGGTGCCTCTCCTGGAAGGTCCAACTGCAAATGTTCCCAAACCAGCTAATAATAGCATTCAGAGAAACGGGCCATGCAGAATTCATGGGGCCAAAGCCACCTCCAGCTCCCCTGCTCTGATGAAACTACTGGTTCCTGGAAAACCCCCTGGTCTCTCAGAAGCAACATGGCAAAGCTGTGTGAGGTGGAACAGAGGCAGGAGGAAGCCTTTGGTGATCAATCTATGGACACACTCATCTCTTCAGGTCACCACCATCGGCTTAAGACAGGTCCAGGAAGGAATTAATCAGCAAAGTGACACTGCTGTATGGCCCTGAGCTCTTATTCAATTAAAAATAAATATTTCTTCCACAGATGGGCATCTCTCCTTGGCAAAACCTCAGCATTTGTTTACTACAATTAATTCCCTCATCACTGATTGCAATTAGCCTGCTTCATCTTCTCCATGCAACAGTTTACTGATTTAATACCAGCAAAACTTCATCCCATTTCTTCCAAACACCCTCATTTTTCCCTGAAACCAGCACCAAACCCTTCCTTCCATCAGTGCCTCCAGCACAAACCTCTAGTGTCCCACTCTTACAGAATCATAGACTGGTTTGGGTGGGAAGGGACCTTAAAGACCACCCAGTTCCATCCAGGGACACCTCCCACCAGAGCAGGTTGCTCCAAGCCCCCTCCAACCTGGCCTTCAACCCCTCCAGGGATGGGGCAGCCACAGCTTCTCTGGGCAACCTGGGCCAGGCTCTCACCACCCTCACACCAAACAAGTTCTTCCCCACATCTCAGCTCCATCTCCCCTCTTTCAGGGTCAAACCCTTCCCTCTTGTCCTATGGTTCCCCTCCCTCAGCAAGAGTCCCTCCCCAGCTTTCCTGGAGCCCTCTGAGGGACTGGAAGGGGCTCCAAGGTCTCCCCGGAGCCTTCTCTTCTCCAACTCTCTCAGCCTCTCTCTTCCTCTTCAAATGCTTTGCTCTTTCAATCCATTAAAAAAAATAACACCCACCCCCCAAAAAAAGAGTCACCCACAGAACAAAACAGACTTATTTCCCCTCTGTGAGGTGGGAAGAACCCACAACCAACCATCACCAATCCCACCCCCCTGGGCCCATATCATCCTGTCTCCTCCTGCCTGGTCTGTCCACACACACAGCCCAGTTCTGATCATCCATCCCATCTCCTGCCCAGGCCACCAACGGAGGGTTTGGGCACGGTTCTGCCCTCCCCGTCTCTCTCAAACTTCTCCAGACCAGTTCTCAGCACCCTTCCTTGGGTGCTCTTGCCTCAAACTGCCCATTTCATCTATTTCCTTCCTAAGAAACGTCTGTTTGCTTTCCTCGGGCCCAAGGACCACGTCATATTTCTGTTGGGCTGTCCAAATAAGATAGGAACAGTTGTTTTGGTACCACCCTGGAAGGCAAAGCGGTTTCGCCTAAAGTCTGCTAGAAAATCCCACGTTGAGCTCTTCTGCAAGAAGGCAGCAGAAGCCAAAATATCCCATGGGCAGGAAAAGGTCCTAATGGGCTGGAATAACCAGGGATTGGGTTACTTCAGAATAATACCCTAAAGTAATCTCCCTGCTTACACATTCCTTCTCCTTTTGTGCCGAACAAAATCAAGGAATTATAACTGTACCAAACAGGGACAGCCATCCAGCCTGGAGTTTAAGGTCGTCCTCCCCTAAACACGACTATCCTTTCACAACAGATGTTCTTTAGAAGGACCTTCACCGGAGAAAGGGGAAGTTTCGCCGCTTTATTTAAACTCCTAATCATAGAATCATTGAATTTTCCAGGTTGGAATGGACCTTTAAGGTCATCCAGTCCAACCATCAACCTAACTCTGATAAAAACCATCATTAAACCATGTCACTAATATTGTGGATTGTTTGAAAACTGCAACTCCTAATCATAGAATCATTGAATTTTCCAGGTTGGAATCTCCCTGCTTACACATTCCTTCTCCTTTTGTGCCGAACAAAATCAAGGAATTATAACTGTACCAAACAGGGACAGCCATCCAGCCTGGAGTTTAAGGTCGTCCTTCCCTAAACACAACTATCCTTTCACAATGGATGTTCTTTAGAAGGACCTTCACTGGAGAAAGGGGAAGTTTCGCCGCTTTATTTAAACCTCCTAATCATAGAATCATTGAATTTTCCAGATTGGAAGGGACCTTTAAGGAGCCATCCAGCCTGGAGTTTAAGGTCGTCCTTCCCTAAACACAACTATCCTTTCACAATGGATGTTCTTTAGAAGGACCTTCACTGGAGAAAGGGGAAGTTTCGCCGCTTTATTTAAACCTTAGGAACAGTTGTTTTGGTACCACCCTGGAAGGCAAAGCGGTTTCGCCTAAAGTCTGCTAGAAAATCCCACGTTGAGCTCTTCTGCAAGAAGGCAGCAGAAGCCAAAATATCCCATGGGCAGGAAAAGGTCCTAATGGGCTGGAATAACCAGGGATTGGGTTACTTCAGAATAATACCCTAAAGTAATCTCCCTGCTTACACATTCCTTCTCCTTTTGTGCCGAACAAAATCGAGGAATTAAAACTGTACCAAACAGGGACAGCCATCCAGCCTGGAGTTTAAGGTCGTCCTCCCCTAAACACGACTATCCTTTCACAACAGATGTTCTTTAGAAGGACCTTCACCGAACTCTGATAAAAACCATCACTAAACCATGTCACTAATATTGTGGATTGTTTGAAAACTGCAAGAATTCAGCCCACTTGTAGACAGACAGACAGACCTGGTACCTACTGGCATGGCAAATGCCAACTCCAGAAGACACCAGTCACTGGAGAAATAAACCCTTTCCTTCCTCCATCTCTGTGAAACTCTTGGTTCCATGGCTCCAGGAGCACCAGCTTTGGTGGTTGTCAAAGTTCATCAAGCAGCAATTTTCCTTAATGCTCCAGTATTGTGGTAATTTCCATCAGTAACCTCTATACATTTTCCTGGAGAGACAGAAAGTGCAAACAAGTGTCCCCAGAGGAGAGGATCCTCCAAGGAAGGAAAATTCCTCGGCTCCCCAGACTTGCTGTGAGAGCTTCATTGAGAGGAGAGCACGGAGCTGAGCCAACAGCTCAGCAGGAGGGTGTGGGGCGAGCTGTGGGGCAAGCTCCTGCCCTCACAAGTAGAATGAGGCAGGTCCCATAGAAAGGTGGAGATTGGAAGGGACCTTTCAGACCATGGAGTCCAACCATCGACCCACCACTGACAAACCCACCACTGACCCATGTCCCTCAGCACCACCTCTGCCCGGCTCCAAAATCCCTCCAGGGATGGTGACTCCACCACCGCCCTGGTGGAGTCACTTCTTCCAAGGCTTGACATCCCTTTTGGTGAAGACATTTTTCCCAAACTCCATCCTCAACCTCCCCTGGTGCAACTTGAGGCCGTTTCCTCTTGTCCCATGGCCTGTTCCTTGGGAGAAGAGACCGCCCCCCCCCGGCTACACCCTCCTTTCAGGGAGTTGGAGAGAGCAAGACAGTTTCCCCTCAGCCCCCTTTTCTCCAGGCTGAACACCCCCAGCTCCCCAGAAGTTCTCCAGACCCTTCTCCTTCTGCTCCAGACCCCTCACCAGCTCCGTTGTCCTTCTCTGGACACACTCCAGCCCCTCAAGGTCTTTCCTGTCGGGAGGGGCCCAAAACTGGACATGGCCCTTGAGGTGGGGTCTCCCCAGTGCCCATCCCATCCATGGCCTGGGAGAAGCTCGTTCCCAGGTCCCACGTTCCTGCTCCTGGTTCTTCACCCTCTGGCCCCACAGAAACATCTGCTGAGGGCAGCAGCCACCCAGAGCTGGGCTTCCCCATGGCCACATGGAAAGCAGAGTTAATCAAGCAAGTGACCAGATGTTTTCTCCCAGAGTTGCAAATTATCTTACCACACATAATTTGGGTTGGTTTTTTTTCCCCAGCTTCTGCTTTATGGCATAAATACATGACGGTTTTTCGGATTTGTAAGCATTTTTCTGACTCTTGGCCACACTTTCCCCACGTTGTTAAGCACAGCCTCTAATTTACAGCGCCTGGCAACTCCCACGTCTCCAAAGTCGGGGCACGACCAAAACCCGAGACATCGCTGCACAGATTTGCCTTTTCCAGACCCAGCTGAGGACCCACATTCCACACACCCCCCCACCCCAAAAAAAAATCTGTTAAACTATTTTCAGGTATATTAGTAGGTGTCATTCATAGAGTGTCTAAGAGATTTGCTGCTCCCTCACTTTTTTTGTGCTGCGGGGTCTCTCCGTTCCCCTGCCCCAGAGCACACAGGGGCAGCCACGGTGGGAAGGGTCTCCTCCTGCCCTCCCCCCACCTTCTGGGGGCCAGAACCAGCAGATTTAGTTAATGTTTTTCGGGAAAAGTGACCTTCTTCACTTTAAATTTTGGTATAGGGTTACTTTAATTTAGATAGAAGGGATGTTTATGAACGCTGACGTGTAAATATTTCTTAATATAAAAATATTTTAGAAATTTTCAGATTTCTGAAGACCCAATTCTGAATCAATGCTCTGAAATGGATGCGTTTCTAGAGTCATTCCCTGCCGGCACAGTGTTGCCCACGTCTCAGAGGCCAAATGGACCTTTTTCCTTGCCCTCGGTGGCCTTGCCCTCTTCCCCAGACCAGCTCCAGCCCTTTCCCATGACAGATGCAACCACCTCCTGGTTTCCAGCAGTGCAGATGCAGCCACATGGGGCCAAGGGACCTTGAGCCACCAGGATGGATGCTCTTGGTGCTGAGCACCAGCTCTTCTCTCCCTGATCATGGGAGAGGAACAGTGTGGGTCAAAACCCAAGGCCATCTACTGATGCACCCCGAGCTCGACGAGTGACGACCCCAGAACTGCAGCCCATGAACTGGTTGGAAGGGACCTTAAAGCCCCCTCAGTGCCACCCCCTGCCCTGGGCAGGGACACCTCCCACCACACCAGGTTGCTCCAAGCCCCCTCCAACCTGCCCTTGAACCCCTCCAGGGATGGGGCAGCCACAGCTTCTCGGGGCAACCTGGACCAGGCTCTCACCACCCTCACACCAAACAAGTTCTTCCCCACATCTCAGAATCACAGAATCTTCTAGGTTGGAAGGGACCTTAAAGATCATCTTGTCCAACCGTCAACCTAACTGACAAAAATAGACACCCACACAACAAACAAGGAGCATCATCACTAAACCAGACCTCCCAGCACTACATCAACCTGTCTTTTGAACACCTCCAGGGATGGGGCCTCAACCACCTCCCTGGGCAGCCCATTCCAATGGCTGATGACCCTTTCAGTGAAAAAATTTTTCCTAATATCCAGCCTGAACCTCCCCTGGCGTAACTTGAGGCCATTTCCTCTTCTCCTGTCGCCTATGACTTGAGAAAAGAGACCGACCCCCACCTCTCTACACCCTCCTTTCAGGGAGTTGTAGAGAGCAATAAGGTCTCCATCTCCCCTCTTTCAGGGTCAAACCCTTCCCCCTCCTCCTAGGGCTCCCCTCCCTCATCAAGAGTCCCTCCCCAGCTTTCCTGGAGCACCCCAAACTTTAGGGACTGGAAGGAGCTCCAAGGTCTCCCTGGAGCCTTCTTTTCTCCAGGTTGAACCCCCCCAACTCTCTCAGCCCCCCCTCCCAGCAGAGGGGCTCCAGCCCTTCCCAGCATCTCTGTGGCCTCCTCTGGCAGGTCCATGCCTCCTTCCAGATGGTTTGAAGGACAGAAACCCATCGAGGGGTGGGAAGAAATCACTGTCGATCTGAAGACAGACGTGATCCAGCCGCTCCAGTCAACCACGGCCCACGGAGCACAGCTTTGAACGCTGGCTGCCGCGCACGGTGATGCAAAGCTAGTAATTATTATTTTTTTTAAGCAAAAGAAAAATTGCTAAAAGTCAGGAAACCACATAATGGATGCGTGAGTCATTCTTGCCTGAAAAAAAATTTGAGACACCAAAGAAAGCTGAGAAGAAATCAAAAGAAAAAACCCACAATATTTCTGCTGTTCCCTCTCATCGCCCCTGATCCACACGAGCCATTCCGGAGCAGGGGGTGCCCAAAACCAGGGACCCCCCCATCCCCAGCCCTTGGTCACCCCGATACCTGATAAACACTGCAAAAAAACACTGGGAGTAAGAGGAGCTCAAGATCAGTAATTTCACGTTGCAACAGAAGCAAAAATTTTGGTAGCTTCATAAGGTGGCAGAGAAACAAATAATTCCCTTTTTGCTCTGAGAGAGCAGGATAAATGTTTTGATAAATAAACTGATAAATGCCTTGATAAATAAACTGATAAATGCCTATAAACCCAATACAAACATCTTTCTGATTTTATTATTCAGGCAAGACCAAAATAGAGCAGCGTTTGCCTCACGGCTAGTCCAAGTCACCCCCAGAGCCATGAATTATACAATAAAGATGCCAATTAAAATTACCGAATCATAAAATCACAATCACGGAATAATGTAGGTCAGAAGAGACCTCTGGAGCTCAACCCAGGTTCAACCACCCAAAGCAGCTCTAACTCAGGCTGGGTCACCCCTGATGGAGACCCCACCACCTCTCTAGGCCCCTACAGGATTTGACCTCTCTTACAGTAATTGTCCCCCTACATCATGTCAGGGTTCCCCATGTCACAGCCCGTGTGCGTTGGGCACCCCTAAGAAGGGTCTGGCTCCACTTCTGGGCACCATGATGGGGTGGCTGCAGACAGTGGCCAGGTCTCTCCATGTCCGCTGAGCCAGCCCAGTCTCCCTAATCACTGTTGGGAACCCCAAAGAGTGCTCCAGGCACAGCATCAAAAGTCCCTGATAAAGAGGAGGACCACCTCCTTGGACCTGGTGGACCCCCTCCTGCCTCCCTCACCCAAG
>NW_015091543.1:60987-66857 GCF_001431845.1 Calidris pugnax | reverse complement strand
TTCAGAGTGGCTTTTGTCGGTAGAAGATTCCGGCTGAAGGTAGTTCCATCAGGAGCATTCCAGCCAGTGTCTACGCTCTACACCACTAAATTATTCACCTCCTAAATGCTGTGTTGAATTATCATCACCTCTGAAACAGTGGGGTCTGTAGGTGGCAGTGAAATATGAATTCCCTGGAGACAGCCAGTTTTCCACTTCTTTTTACACGAGGAGCTGCAAACAGCTTCTGTGGCACAGATGGGTGAGGATCCCCATTTTAGTAACCCAACCGGTGAGTCTTCCTCGAAAACCTTCAGCCACTAAGTACAGATCAGCAGGAGTTCAAAGATATAATTTTTTCCTTTGATGAAACTTCTTTCACGACGCAAAAAAAACCCCAACCCTGTACCTAACTCAAATTAAACAGTCTAGAAAAAATGTAAATACAAGCAGAGATTGGACTATTTGATCTCTGATACCCTTTGAGAGGAAGTAACAATGCCCTCGGGTGCCTCTCCTGGAAGGTCCAACTGCAAATGTTCCCAAACCAGCTAATAATAGCATTCAGAGAAACGGGCCATGCAGAATTCATGGGGCCAAAGCCATCTCCAGCTCCCCTGCTCTGATGAAACTACTGGTTCCTGGAAAACCCCCTGGTCTCTCAGAAGCAACATGGCAAAGCTGTGTGAGGTGGAACAGAGGCAGGAGGAAGCCTTTGGTGATCAATCTATGGACACACTCATCTCTTCAGGTCACCACCATCGGCTTAAGACAGGTCCAGGAAGGAATTAATCAGCAAAGTGACACTGCTGTATGGCCCTGAGCTCTTATTCAATTAAAAATAAATATTTCTTCCACAGATGGGCATCTCTCCTTGGCAAAACCTCAGCATTTGTTTACTACAATTAATTCCCTCATCACTGATTGCAATTAGCCTGCTTCATCTTCTCCATGCAACAGTTTACTGATTTAATACCAGCAAAACTTCATCCCATTTCTTCCAAACACCCTCATTTTTCCCTGAAACCAGCACCAAACCCTTCCTTCCATCAGTGCCTCCAGCACAAACCTCTAGTGTCCCACTCTTACAGAATCATAGACTGGTTTGGGTGGGAAGGGACCTTAAAGACCACCCAGTTCCATCCAGGGACACCTCCCACCAGAGCAGGTTGCTCCAAGCCCCCTCCAACCTGGCCTTCAACCCCTCCAGGGATGGGGCAGCCACAGCTTCTCTGGGCAACCTGGGCCAGGCTCTCACCACCCTCACACCAAACAAGTTCTTCCCCACATCTCAGCTCCATCTCCCCTCTTTCAGGGTCAAACCCTTCCCTCTTGTCCTATGGTTCCCCTCCCTCAGCAAGAGTCCCTCCCCAGCTTTCCTGGAGCCCTCTGAGGGACTGGAAGGGGCTCCAAGGTCTCCCCGGAGCCTTCTCTTCTCCAACTCTCTCAGCCTCTCTCTTCCTCTTCAAATGCTTTGCTCTTTCAATCCATTAAAAAAAATAACACCCACCCCCCAAAAAAAGAGTCACCCACAGAACAAAACAGACTTATTTCCCCTCTGTGAGGTGGGAAGAACCCACAACCAACCATCACCAATCCCACCCCCCTGGGCCCATATCATCCTGTCTCCTCCTGCCTGGTCTGTCCACACACACAGCCCAGTTCTGATCATCCATCCCATCTCCTGCCCAGGCCACCAACGGAGGGTTTGGGCACGGTTCTGCCCTCCCCGTCTCTCTCAAACTTCTCCAGACCAGTTCTCAGCACCCTTCCTTGGGTGCTCTTGCCTCAAACTGCCCATTTCATCTATTTCCTTCCTAAGAAACGTCTGTTTGCTTTCCTCGGGCCCAAGGACCACGTCATATTTCTGTTGGGCTGTCCAAATAAGATAGGAACAGTTGTTTTGGTACCACCCTGGAAGGCAAAGCGGTTTCGCCTAAAGTCTGCTAGAAAATCCCACGTCGAGCTCTTCTGCAAGAAGGCAGCAGAAGCCAAAATATCCCATGGGCAGGAAAAGGTCCTAATGGGCTGGAATAACCAGGGATTGGGTTACTTCCTAATAATACGCTAAAGTAATCTCCCTGCTTACACATTCCTTCTCCTTTTGTGCCGAACAAAATCAAGGAATTATAACTGTACCAAACAGGGACAGCCATCCAGCCTGGAGTTTAAGGTCGTCCTTCCCTAAACACAACTATCCTTTCACAATGGATGTTCTTTAGAAGGACCTTCACTGGAGAAAGGGGAAGTTTCGCCGCTTTATTTAAACCTCCTAATCATAGAATCATTGAATTTTCCAGATTGGAAGGGACCTTTAAGGTTATCCAGTCCAACCATCAACCTAACTCTGATAAAAACCATCACTAAACCATGTCACTAATATTGTGGATTGTTTGAAAACTGCAAGAATTCAGCCCACTTGTAGACAGACAGACAGACCTGGTACCTACTGGCATGGCAAATGCCAACTCCAGAAGACACCAGTCACTGGAGAAATAAACCCTTTCCTTCCTCCATCTCTGTGAAACTCTTGGTTCCATGGCTCCAGGAGCACCAGCTTTGGTGGTTGTCAAAGTTCATCAAGCAGCAATTTTCCTTAATGCTCCAGTATTGTGGTAATTTCCATCAGTAACCTCTATACATTTTCCTGGAGAGACAGAAAGTGCAAACAAGTGTCCCCAGAGGAGAGGATCCTCCAAGGAAGGAAAATTCCTCGGCTCCCCAGACTTGCTGTGAGAGCTTCATTGAGAGGAGAGCACGGAGCTGAGCCAACAGCTCAGCAGGAGGGTGTGGGGCGAGCTGTGGGGCAAGCTCCTGCCCTCACAAGTAGAATGAGGCAGGTCCCATAGAAAGGTGGAGATTGGAAGGGACCTTTCAGACCATGGAGTCCAACCATCGACCCACCACTGACAAACCCACCACTGACCCATGTCCCTCAGCACCACCTCTGCCCGGCTCCAAAATCCCTCCAGGGATGGTGACTCCACCACCGCCCTGGTGGAGTCACTTCTTCCAAGGCTTGACATCCCTTTTGGTGAAGACATTTTTCCCAAACTCCATCCTCAACCTCCCCTGGTGCAACTTGAGGCCGTTTCCTCTTGTCCCATGGCCTGTTCCTTGGGAGAAGAGACCGCCCCCCCCCGGCTACACCCTCCTTTCAGGGAGTTGGAGAGAGCAAGACAGTTTCCCCTCAGCCCCCTTTTCTCCAGGCTGAACACCCCCAGCTCCCCAGAAGTTCTCCAGACCCTTCTCCTTCTGCTCCAGACCCCTCACCAGCTCCGTTGTCCTTCTCTGGACACACTCCAGCCCCTCAAGGTCTTTCCTGTCGGGAGGGGCCCAAAACTGGACATGGCCCTTGAGGTGGGGTCTCCCCAGTGCCCATCCCATCCATGGCCTGGGAGAAGCTCGTTCCCAGGTCCCACGTTCCTGCTCCTGGTTCTTCACCCTCTGGCCCCACAGAAACATCTGCTGAGGGCAGCAGCCACCCAGAGCTGGGCTTCCCCATGGCCACATGGAAAGCAGAGTTAATCAAGCAAGTGACCAGATGTTTTCTCCCAGAGTTGCAAATTATCTTACCACACATAATTTGGGTTGGTTTTTTTTCCCCAGCTTCTGCTTTATGGCATAAATACATGACGGTTTTTCGGATTTGTAAGCATTTTTCTGACTCTTGGCCACACTTTCCCCACGTTGTTAAGCACAGCCTCTAATTTACAGCGCCTGGCAACTCCCACATCTCCAAAGTCGGGGCACGACCAAAACCCAAGACATCGCTGCACAGATTTGCCTTTTCCAGACCCAGCTGAGGACCCACATTCCACACACCCCCCCACCCCAAAAAAAAATCTGTTAAACTATTTTCAGGTATATTAGTAGGTGTCATTCATAGAGCATCTAAGAGATTTACTGCTCCCTCACTTTTTTTGTGCTGCGGGGTCTCTCCGTTCCCCTGCCCCAGAGCACACAGGGGCAGCCACGGTGGGAAGGGTCCCCTCCTACCCCCCACCTTCTAGGGGCCAGAACCAGCAGATTTAGTTAATGTTTTTCGGGAAGAGTGACCTTCTTCACCTTAAATTTGGTATAGGGTTACTTTTACTTAGATAGAAGGGATGTTTATTAACTCTGACGTGTAAATATTTCTCAGTATAAAAATATTTTAGAAATTTTCGGATTTCTGAAGACCCAATTCTGAATCAATGCTCTGAAATGGATGCGTTTCTAGAGTCATTCCCTGCCGGCACAGTGTTGCCCACGTCTCAGAGGCCAAATGGACCTTTTTCCTTGCCCTCGGTGGCCTTGCCCTCTTCCCCAGACCAGCTCCAGCCCTTTCCCATGACGGATGCAACCACCTCCTGGTTTCCAGCAGTGCAGATGCAGCCACACGGGGACAAGGGACCTTGAGCCACCAGGATGGATGCTCTCGGTGCCGAGCACCAGCTCTTCTCTCCCTGATCATGGGAGAGGAACGGTGCGGGTCAAAACCTGAGGCCATCTACTGATGCACCCCGAGCTCGACGAGTGACGACCCCAGAACTGCAGCCCATGAACTGGTTGGAAGGGACCTTAAAGCCCCCCCAGTGCTACCCCCTGCCCTGGGCTGGGACACCTCCCACCAGAGCAGGTTGCTCCAAGCCCTCTCCAACCTGCCCTTGAACCCCTCCAGGGATGGGGCAGCCACAGCTTCTCGGGGCAACCTGGACCAGGCTCTCACCACCCTCCCACCAAACAAGTTCTTCCCCACATCTCAGAATCACAGAATCTTCTAGGTTGGAAGGGACCTTAAAGATCATCTTGTCCAACTGTCAACCTCACTGACAAAAACAGACACCCACACAACAAACAAGGAGCATCATCACTAAACCAGACCTCCCAGCACTACATCAACCTGTCTTTTGAACACCTCCAGGGATGGTGCCTCCACCACCTCCCTGGGCAGCCCATCCCAAGGGCTGATAACCCTTTCAGTGAAAAAATTTTTCCTAATATCCAGCCTGAACCTCCCCTGGCCTAACTTGAGGCCATTTCCTCTTCTCCTGTCGCCTGTGACTTGAGAAAAGAGACCGACCCCCACCTCTCTACACCCTCCTTTCAGGGAATTGGAGAGAGCAATAAGGTCTCCATCTCCCCTCTTTCAGGGTCAAACCCTTCCCCCTCCTCCTAGGGCTCCCCTCCCTCATCAAGAGTCCCTCCCCAGCTTTCCTGGAGCCCCACCTTGAGGGACTGGAAGGGGCTCCAAGGTCTCCCTGGAGCCTTCTCTTCTCCAGGTTGAACCCCCCCAACTCTCTCAGCCCCCCCTCCCAGCAGAGGGGCTCCAGCCCTTCCCAGCATCTCTGTGGCCTCCTCTGGCAGGTCCATGCCTCCTTCCAGATGGTTTGAAGGACAGAAACCCATCGAGGGGTGGGAAGAAATCACTGTCGATCTGAAGACAGACGTGATCCAGCCGCTCCAGTCAACCACGGCCCACGGAGCACAGCTTTGAACGCTGGCTGCCGCGCACGGTGATGCAAAGCTAGTAATTATTATTTTTTTTAAGCAAAAGAAAAATTGCTAAAAGTCAGGAAACCACATAATGGATGCGTGAGTCATTCTTGCCTGAAAAAAAATTTGAGACACCAAAGAAAGCTGAGAAGAAATCAAAAGAAAAAACCCACAATATTTCTGCTGTTCCCTCTCATCGCCCCTGATCCACACGAGCCATTCCGGAGCAGGGGGTGCCCAAAACCAGGGACCCCCCCATCCCCAGCCCTTGGTCACCCCGATACCTGATAAACACTGCAAAAAAACACTGGGAGTAAGAGGAGCTCAAGATCAGTAATTTAACGTTGCAACAGAAGCAAACAGTTTGGTAGCTTCATAAGGTGGCAGAGATACAAATCCTTCCTTTTTTGCTC
>NW_015091543.1:46603-60903 GCF_001431845.1 Calidris pugnax | reverse complement strand
GTGCCCAAAACCAGGGCCCACCCCATCCCCAGCCCTTGGTCACCCCGATACCTGATAAACACTGCAAAAAACCACTGGGAGTAAGAGGAGCTCAAGATCAGTAATTTCACGTTGCAACAGAAGCAAAAATTTTGGTAGCTTCATAAGGTGGCAGAGAAACAAATAATTCCCTTTTTGCTCTGAGAGAGCAGGATAAATGTTTTGATAAATAAACTGATAAATGCCTATAAACCCAATACAAACATCTTTCTGATTTTATTATTCAGGCAAGACCAAAATAGAGCAGCGTTTGCCTCACGGCTAGTCCAAGTCACCCCCAGAGCCATGAATTATACAATAAAGATGCCAATTAAAATTACCGAATCATAAAATCACAATCACGGAATAATGTAGGTCACAAGGGACCTCTGGAGCTCAACCCAGGTTCAACCACCCAAAGCAGCTCTAACTCAGGCCGGGTCACCCCTGATGGAGACCCCACCACCTCTCTAGGCCCCTACAGGATTTGACCTCTCTTACAGTAATTGTCCCCCTACATCATGTCAGGGTTCCCCATGTCACAGCCCGTGTGCGTTGGGCACCCCTAAGAAGGGTCTGGCTCCACTTCTGAGCACCATGATGGGGTGGCTGCAGACAGTGGCCAGGTCTCTCCATGTCCGCTGAGCCAGCCCAGTCTCCCTAATCACTGTTGGGAACCCCAAAGAGGACACAGTGCTCCAGGCACAGCATCAAAAGTCCCTGATAAAGAGAAGGACCACCTCCTTGGACCTGGTGGACCCCCTCCTGCCTCCCTCACCCAAGACACTCTGCCCATGGGCTACTTCTATTTAAAAAACATGTAGATGTGGTGCTGAGGGACATGGTTCAGTGGAGGGCTTGAGAGTGATGGGTTAACGGTTGGACTCGATGATCTTGAAGGTCTTTTCCAACCTAAATGATTCTATGATGCTACTCTTCAAAGTTGCTTCCCAGAGAACCAGCCCCATCACTGAGCAGGGGTCGTCCATCCCAGAAACGAGACCTTGCACTTGCTTTTCACAGAATCCCCAGAATGATATGGGGTTGGAAAGGACCTCTGGAGACCCCCCAGTCCAACCCCCTGCCAGAGCAGGGTCACCCAGACAGAGCAGGTTGGACAGGAACGTGTCTGGGCTGGGTTGAATATCTCCAGAGAAGGAGACTCCACCACCTCTCTGGGCAGCCTCTTCAACCCTCACAGGAAAGAAGCTCCTCCTCATGTTGAGATAGAACTTCTTATGGTCAAGTTTGTGCCTGTTCGCTCTTGTCCTGTCCCTGGGCACCACTGAGAAGAGTCTGGCCCCATCCTCTTGCCACCAAACCTTCAAGTATTTATAGGCGTTTATCAGATCCCCCCTCAGTCTTCTCTTCTCCAGACTAAAAAGACCTAAGTCCCTCAGCCTTTCCTCAGAAGAGGTTCTTGCCAGAACCCTTCTGCTTCTCCAGGTCCCTCTGAGGGACACCTCTGCTCTCCAATGCTCCCCGTGATCTGATGTGGCCCACACGGGCCACAGCCATTTGCATTGGGCTGTTGCCCAGGTTGAACCATTCTGTTGCCCAAGGCACAAGAGTGACATTAGGGACATGGGGGAGACATGGGGAGGTGACAGCGGGGACAGCACCACACACCCCTGAGCCTCAGAAACAACGCTGAGAACTGCTCTGGCCCCATCCACTCTGATCACAGATCTCTTCTGGAGGCCAACCCTAGGATCAAAGGAGTTACAACACTTCAAAGAAGCTGGAAAATGAAGGAGAGTTTAAATAAGTCTGGAGGATTCTGCAATCAGGGAAAGAACACACCAGCGCCGTGGTTGTGTCTCCCAACACTGAGAAGGTGCCAGACTACCTCAAAGCCAAGCCCTTCGGCTCCCTCGCAACGTGGAGGTGGGACTGGATTTTATCTCCAGTCTAAATGAACTTGTGCCACCAGTATCCACCTAAATGCAAACCAGCATGGCTCCAGCTACCACCAAAAAGTCAGATAAGAGTGTGAAAGAAGAATTTCATGGGGACCTTTCAGACCATGGAGTCCAACCATCAACCCAACACTGACAAACCCACCACTGACCCATGTCCCTCACCACCTCCAAAATCCCTCCAGGGATGGTGACTCCACCACCGCCCTGGTGGAGTCACTTCTTCCAAGGCTTGACATCCCTTTTGGTGAAGACATTTTTCCCAAACTCCATCCTCAACCTCCCCTGGGGCAACTTGAGGCCGTTTCCTCTTGTCCCATGGCCTGACCGACCCCCCCTGCTACACCCTCCTTTCAGGGAGTTGGAGAAGGTCACCCCTCAGGGTGACAGAATGACATTGACCAGACACGCTGTAGGAAGGGAAGCAGCGTGAGGACCTGCAGAGGGTCTCCTGCAGGTGGGACTCAGCCCTTGGTGCCACCACAGCCATCACACAGACCATGCAGCCACTTCCCAGCCACCATCGGGGGGTCCACTGCTGGCTCCAGTCCCTGCTCTTACCACCACCAGATCTGTGGCTTCCAACGGAGCCCCACACCTCACCAGCACCAGCCCGCTCCAAACAGATATCTTCCAAAAGAAGTGTTTTCCCCCATCACTCACACTTCTACCTCAATTTTCTTCAAA
Source organism: Calidris pugnax (assembly GCF_001431845.1). NCBI lineage: Eukaryota > Metazoa > Chordata > Aves > Charadriiformes > Scolopacidae > Calidris > Calidris pugnax. The sequence continues at coordinate 58,279 of NW_015091543.1, read as the reverse complement.
TGGGCTGATTGTTGTTTCCTGAATTATGTCACCCCCCTGGTGACGTAACATGACTGATTACATCGGCTGACGTTGAAGTACAAAATGCAGACATCAGTAAATCCGGTCCAAAATGCATTTTACCCCGTGATTTTTTGGCTTTACCTTGAACAGAGGTGTTTTGGATTTCTTATTTGGTTGGTTTTGGTTTATTTTTCAAATGTGATCCTACTTACTACTAATCACAGAAGGGTTTGGGTGGGAAGGGACCTGAAAGCCCCCCCAGTGCCACCCCCTGCCCTGGGCAGGGCCACCTCCCACCAGAGCAGGTTGCTCCAAGCCCCCTCCAACCTGGCCTTGCTCTCAGCCCCCCCTCCCAGCAGAGGGGCTCCAGCCCTCCCAGCATCTCCATGGCCTCCTCTGGTCCCATCCAACCGGTCATCATGACTCCGAGGACGGCTGAAGGAGCACATCATCCCAGGAGGAAAAGCTCCATGAGTGGACAAGGCAGGAGGACCTCTTGCCTTCATGCCTGCCCTCCTCCTCCTCTCACAACAGCCCTGGACCCGAGGATCCCCACAGCCCCTGAGGATCCCCACAGCCCCTTCGCAGACAAAGCTTCTCCTTAATTAACTCAAGCGAAGCAGTGCTCTTCCCATGCTGCCGTACAAGGCCAGCTTCTCCCAGTTTTAACCTTATTTATCCCTCATCTCTAACCAAGGACCGATAATTTAAATTTTCACAGAAGCTCTAGAGCGTAGAAAAGGCGGTGACAGCAGCCCTTCTGGAGAGGGCACAGGCCCCATTTCTGCTTTTCCCACCACAAGAAGGGATCCACTGCATCCAGCAAACTCATTAGAAACACATTCCTGTGGTTTAAAACATTTTCTCATTTACAAGACTTTGTTTTTTTTCCTCCTGAAACCAGCAAAGTGCTCCTCTCCCATTCAAGAGCACAGTATTTAGCAGGGCAAGGCTGTGCCAAGGGGAGATGCTGCTCATCATCACCAGGCCAAGAGGAAAATGCTGTTCTGCAAAAACATGCATTTATTATTAGAATGATGAATGGTGGAGGTTGGAAGGGACCTTTCAGACCATGGAGTCCAACCATCAACCCACCACTGACAAACCCACCACTGACCCATGTCCCTCAGCACCACCTCTGCCCGGCTCTGAAATCCCTCCAGGGATGGGGACTCCACCACTGCCCTGGGCAGCCTCTGCCAAGGCTTCACAACCACTTCATTATTTTTCATTTCAGCATTAATTATAAAAATTATAAAACCATAGAATTGCCTGGGTTGGAAGGGACCTTTCAGATCACTGAGTCCAACCATCAACCCAACAATGACAAAACCCATCACTATTAGACTTAAAGAACAGGATGCAATTGTTGGCTTGATTTCTTCAGGGGAAAAAAAAAACCTTCCTGGTCATCCTGTTATCCTCCTGCTCACCCAAACACAACCAGAGGTACGTCTCCTGTAGAGCTTTCTCTAACACTTTCCACCAGGACCAGGCCACTGGTGCAGGGGACCTGAGGCTGGGAGGCACCATGGTCCCAGCAGATGGTGGAGGAGAAAGCTGATGGAACAGGGTGGGAAGAGGAAGAGTGTGGGAAAGTCAAAGCAGGAGGAAGAGGAAGTGGCTGGTCAACGAAGGACACAAATCTGCAGAAACCCCAAGTTTCATTATTCTTGGTGCTCGTGGACACGTTTGGTTCTACACACGTGACGGGAACCCTGGTACAAGGAGATCCTGGAGGTGCCAGGCACTACCTAGGAAGTGCTCTTAGAAATGTAATTCCACCACATCCCACATGTGAAACGGTAACGAAAGGACCAAGGGATGGAGGTAGATGAAGAAGGAAGAGCCACCACCTAGGAAGTGCTCTTAGAAATGTAATTCCACCACATCCCACATGTGAAACGGTAATGAAAGGACCAAGGGATGGAGATAGATGAAGAAGGAAGAGCCACCAACCTGCAGGAAGAGCTGCAGGAGCATCCTGGGTGGAGAAGGGGAGCCCAACCTCCCGGTGCCAGCCCTGGGAAAGGCTCTCCTGCACACCCCACACCACCTTTTTTCCCCACTAATTGTAACTACAGAAGATTAACCTCGTCCCCACACACTTCACTTGCCCTGTGGCCAGTCACTGCCAGGTGACATTGCTCCGTACACGGCACAGCAGGACGTGGAAAGCGGTGATTCAGAGGAGCAACAGTGGCAAAAATTAAAATAAATCTCTTTATGAGTAGGTGAAGATTATTCATATTCCAGGGATGGAGCACCTCTCCTATGAAGACAGGCTGAGGGAGCTGGGATTGTTCAGCCTGGAGAAGAGAAGGCTCCGGGGAGACCTTATAGTGGCCTTTCAATATCTGAAGGGTGCCTAGAGAAGAGCTGGGGAGGGACTCTTTGCCAGGAGGGGTAATGATAGGACAAGGGGAAACGGTTTTAAATTGGAAAAAAAAAGATTCAGATTAGATCTCAGGAAGAAATTTGTTACTATGAGGGTGGTGAGAGCCTGGCCCAGGTTGCCCAGGGAAGTTGTGGATGCCCCATCCCTGGAGGGGTTCAAGGCCAGGCTGGATGGGGCTTGGAGCAACCTGGGCTGGTGGGAGGTGTCCCTGCCCATGGCAGGGTGTTGAAACTGGATGATCTTTGAGGTCCCTTCCAACCCAAACCATTCTATGATTCTATGATTACAGAAACAAGTTTATTATTTTTTTTTTCCCCTTCTTCAACAACCGAAGATGTTGCTCGAGCCAAAAAGGAGCACTTTGGCCTCTCCTGAGTGCGCTATCCCCCCTTAAAAACCCCTTAAAAACCCTAAATCATCATTCTCCTGCTCCAAGAAACCAGGTGTCTCTCTGGACACAGCAGCAGAACAGAAGTTGAGTGCTGGCACAAGGCCACCGAGCAAGGGCCACCACGCTGGCAGGGACGCTGGGCCTGCCCCGGCTGGAAGCCGAGCAAATGCCTCCTCGTTAATAAAGGTTGTTAAAAAAAAAAAAAAAAAAAATTAAAAAAAAATAAAAAAAAGAGAGGTCATCCCAGTTCAAGCCAAATTTAAAAAAAAAAAAAAAAGCAAGCCTTGAAATGACTCATTGGGGAACACGGGTTAATTTGGGTATTTTAGGCCCTGTTTTGCTACACCAGAAAACGTGGAAATGCTGCTGGTGGAGGAGAGAGTGGGGAGATTCCCACCAGCAAAGCGCTTTCACAAGTAATACATGGAATAAAGTGACTTTTTTCCTGTAGGTGATCACCAAAAGAGCAACTTTATAGAACAGGATGTCGATTAAAGAGCACCACAAGGATGAGGAGGGACTGGGAGCAGCTGGGGCAGCAGAAGGGGATACCTCACCCTGGAGATGCCTGTTCTGCTGCCACCCATCCCCACCTCCACGAGGAACCAAACCTGGAGGAGAGAAGGCTCCAGGGAGACCTTGGAGCCCCTTCCAGTTCCTCAAGGGGGGGCTCCAGGAAAGCTGGGGAGGGACTCTTGGTGAAGGAGGGGAGCCCTAGGAGGAGGGGGAAGGGTTTGATCCTGAAACAGGGGAGATGGAGATGAGATATTAAGGAGGAATTTCTCACTCTGAAGGTGGTGAGAGCCTGGCCCAGGTTGCCCCGAGAAGCTGTGGCTGCCCCATCCCTGGAGGGGTTCAAGGCCAGGTTGGAGGGGGCTTGGAGAACCTGCTCTGGTGGGAGGTGTCCCTGGGTGGAACTGGGGGGACTTCGTGGGAGGTGTCCCTGGATGGAACTGGGGGGACTTCAAGGTTCCTTCCCACCCAAACTATTCCATGATTCTATGAAACCAGGGGACCATGAGGCCCTGGTTGAGGGTCTGCACCAAACACACGGACCCAACACCACCAGGCTGAGAACTCCTCAGCCTTGAACAAGATTGACTGCTTCTGCTGAGGACATGACTGCTGGGGCTGCAGGAGCAGGCGCTGCCAAAGTCAGGAGGGAAGGAGGAAATGCTTTTTGGGCGACAACGAGCTGTTATTCTGACAGCTCAGCAGCTCTCCAAACCTCGCCCTTCCCAGGAAAAAAACGCTGCTGGAACTCCAAGGAACCAGCTCCTCTGCAGAGCTGGGGAGGTCACGGCCATTAGTGCTTCCTGCAACAGCAATCTCAGAGCTATCACCAACCACTTTCTGCTCCTTCACAGGCTTTCAAACATCTTCAGGGCTATCAGCAGTAATAAAATGGCTTTAAAAGGCAAGCTGACAACTCATTGGACAGCTTGGCCCTCATCTTCGGCACCCGGGGAAGAGTTTCAGCATGATGCAATCGGGTTAATGCTCAGCAGTTTAAAGCAACATTTTTGGCAAAGGAAAAAACACGAGGAAGAGACCAGAAAATGCCAATTTTTTCCTTAGTGCCACTCTGTCATTAACACCCTGCTCTTCTACTGACTCGGCTCAATTACTTTGTTTAATCCTCCACAAAACCACCCAAAGCCAACCCTGCGTGTTTGCACTGTGACCTGGGAGTGTAGAATCATGGAATCACAGGAGGGTTTGGGTGAGAAGGGACCTTAAAGACCATCCAGTTCCATCCAGGGACACCTCCCACCACACCAGGTTGCTCCAAGCCCCCTCCAACCTGGCCTTGAACCCCTCCAGGGATGGGGCAGCCACAGCTTCTCGGGGCAACCTGGGCCAGGCTCTCACCACCCTCACACCAAACAAGTTCTTCCCCACATCTCAGCTCCATCTCCCCTCTTCCAGGGTCAAACCTTTCCCCCTCCTCCTAGGGCTCCCCTCCCTCATCCAGAGTCCCTCCCCATCTCTCCTGGAGCCCCTTGAGGGACTGGAAGGGGCTCCAAGGTCTCCCCAGAGCCTTCTCTTCTCCAGGCTGAACCCCCCAACTCTCTCAGCCCCCCCTCCCAGCAGAGGGGCTCCAGCCCTCCCAGCATCTCCATGGCCTCCTCTGGCCCCACTCCAACAGCTCCATGTCTTTCTGGTAGTGGGGACTCCAGAGCTGGATACAGAGCTCCACCTGGAAGCTGCTGAAAATATTTCTCATCCTTGTACATCTGAGCAGACATCAGGGTTCACCCACAGAACAGGGATTCACCTCCTTCCCCATCACTTTTAAGCCATTATGAACATTAAGCAACACCCCAGGCTTTACAAGCTGCTTCTGCCCGAAGCACGGCCACGGTCCCACGGACAGGATGCCAGCAGAGGGGCTCCAGCCCTCCCAGCATCTCCGGGGCCTCCTCTGGCCCCGCTCCAACAGCTCCATGTCCTTCTGATGGTGGGGACTCCAGAGCTGGATACAGAGCTCCACCTGGAAGCTGCTGAAAATATTTCTCATCCTTGTACATCTGAGCAGACATCAGGGTTCACCCACAGAACAGGGATTCACCTCCTTCCCCATCACTTTTAAGCCATTATGAACATTAAGCAACACCCCAGGCTTTACAAGACGCTTCTGCCCAAAGCATGGCCATGATCCCACTGAGGTGTATGGACAGGATACAGTTTTAGGGTAAATTCAAGCAGAAAGAGGCAGTTTTCCAACCAGCCATCAGCTGGGGCATCAGACTGCAACAGGAATCACTTTAACACAGCCCCTGGGGGCTTTGCATCCAGAACAACGATTTGAAGGAATTCCAAAGCCATTACTGCCACGTTTGACCATAAAAAAACACATTTGAGTGCAGCGAGAGTAATTTGGAGAAAATACATGAATTAAGGAAACGCCAGAGGAAGAAAGAGATGTCTTAATGGGAGACTGCAGCCAGGGCGTCTCATGAAACCTGAGTCCTCCCAGAGAGCATCCCACCACCTCCTCACACCATCTCCATCCTTCAGGGGCCCTGCAGGTCAAACCAGCCCAGCCCACGCAGAAATCCCTATTTATCTTTACCTTCTGTTGCCTCCACAAGTCTTCGGGCTCACAGGTAACGCAGACCCTCAGAGCCAACACCGGGTATCACAGAGAAATCCCCTTTTCACCTCCCCAAGAGTTTGAGCATCACTAACATGCTGTGTCCTGCCTCCAGCTCTGAATTCCTCTGCACAGGAGAGACATGGAGCTGTTAGATGGGAGACTGCAGCTAGGGCGTCTCATGAAACCTGAGTCCTCCCAGAGAGCATCCCACCACCTCCTCACACCATCTCCATCCTTCAGGGGCCCTGCAGGTCAAACCAGCCCAGCCCACGCAGAAATCCCTATTTATCTTTACCTTCTGTTGCCTCCACAAGTCTTCGGGCTCACAGGTAACGCAGACCCTCAGAGCCAACACCGGGTATCACAGAGAAATCCCCTTTTCACCTCCCCAAGAGTTTGAGCATCACTAACATGCTGTGTCCTGCCTCCAGCTCTGAATTCCTCTGCACAGGAGAGACATGGAGCTGTTAGATGGCCACGGAGATGCTGGGAGGGCTGGAGGACCTCTGCTGGGAGGGGGTGCTGAGAGAGTTGGGGGGGTTCAGCTCATTCCATGATTACATGATTCTTGATCTTACAGCTTCACTGCATGGTGGCAATGGGAGCACACACTACACACGTGCTGTACGTACACATTAAGATGTGCTAATTAACCCCACACAACAGTTAATTGAATTACAAGCTCCCGAGCTCCCAGCAAGCTCTCACAACAGAATCGAGGCGATCCAGCCTTCTTTGTTATTCCCATGTGCCAAGGAGGCAAAAGGACCATTCAAAGCCACCCCGGGCATGGAGCCAAGAGACCGGCGTTGAGTTTGACCCCGTTCCTCATTATTTCAGCTGAACAAACAGTATCTTTTCCATAACTATTTACTGGGTAAGAAACTCACCCCATGGAGTTTCAATGAGGAGGATAAATCATGTATGACTTGGGAAGGGAACAGGAGAGGCTGGTTAGAGAAATGCTCCAGGTCTGGGCCCCAAAGCGATCGCCCGGGGAGGGGGGGGAGTTGTTCTCCCGGGGCACAAGGAGGGCAAAAAAATAAATTAACTAAACTTGGAGTTGTTCTTTGGCACCCCATAAATTCTCCCCATGGATGGGTTTAGAGCTTGGGTAGGAAGCTAGGAGACCTTTGCATCGCTACGCGTTTACCAGGCTCGGGTTAGAGAACCATTCCCAGCAGAACTTTCTGTTTGGGTTGGGATTAGGGGAATTGTTTTCCCTCCCCCTCAAATACCTTCCCCCACGTGTGGGTGCCCACAGAGAAGCTAGGGCTGCAGGGGCTGAATCAGGAGGGAGAAATGGATGAGAGAATGGTCTCATCATGGAATGGTGGAGGTTGGAAGGGACCTTTGAGATCATGGAGTCCAACCATCAACCCAACACTGACAAACCCACCACGGACCCATGTCCCTCAGCACCACCTCTGCCCGGCTCCAAAATCCCTCCAGGGATGGTGACTCCACCACTGCCCTGGGCAGCCTCTGCCAAGGCTTCACAACCCTTTCCAGGAGGAAATTCTTCCCAAGCTCCATCCTCAACCTCCCCTGGGGCAACTTGAGGCCGTTTCCTCTTGTCCCATGGCCTGTTCCTTGGGAGAAGAGACCGACCCCCCCCTGGCTACACCCTCCTTTCAGGGAGTTGGAGAGAGCCAGAAGGTCTCCCCTCAGCCTCCTTTTCTCCAGGCGGAGAAATATGGTCATCCAGGGCTGGACACAATCCAAGGGGAACACCACACAGCAACAATATTCTCAACAAGGAGATTCCTCCCAACTCTGAAGCCCGTGCAGTGAAGTGCTGAAGTGTTGAAAGGACAGACATCAGAAGACCAATTTCAAGCTGAACCATAAAAGCAGCTTGTAATAGTTCCAATGTGGATAATCAACTTAAGCGCTCATTAACTGTATACAGAAACAGAAGACTTAATTTATGTTTAAGTTAATTATAGACTACCACAGCCTCCAACAATAGAAAAGGCTATTTAAGCTATGAATGTCTAAATAAGTAAAAATAGTCTTGACTTATTTAAAAAAACATTATCTCAAAACACACACAGGAGGGACCATGAGTTTGCGCACAATATGAATTGCCCAACTTGAGAGAGACACTGGCCTTCAGCATGCAAATTAAAAAAAAAAAAAAAGCATTGTAACTCCTGCCCAAGCATGAAGAGACCACGAGAGCGATCTTATTGTCATAGAGAGCCTAAAAACAGTCAAATCCTAACAGAAATGGGCATGTGGTCTCTTCTTGAAAGAGAGGGGCTCCAGGAAAGCTGGGGAGGGACTCTGGATCAGGGAGGGGAGCCCTAGGAGGAGGGGGAAAGGTTTGACACAGAAAGAGGGGAGATGGAGCTGAGATGTGGGGAAGAACTTGTTTGGTGGGAGGGTGGTGAGAACCTGGCCCAGGTTGCCCAGAGAAACTGTGGCTGCCCCATCCCTGGAGGGGTTCAAGGGCAGGTTGGAGGGGGCTTGGAGCAACCAACTTCTTCTGGTGGGAGGTGACCCTGGATGGGACTGGGTGGTCTTCAAGATCCCTTCCCACCCAAATCATTCCATGATTACATGATTCTTGATCTTACAGCTTCACTGCACGGTGGCAATGGGAGCACACACTACACACGTGCTGTACGTACACATTAAGATGTGCTAATTAACCCCACACAACAGTTAATTGAATTACAAGCTCCCGAGCTCCCAGCAAGCTCTCACAACAGAATCGAGGCGATCCAGCCTTCTTTGTTATTCCCATGTGCCAAGGAGGCAAAAGGACCATTCAAAGCCACCCCGGGCATGGAGCCAAGAGACCGGCGTTGAGTTTGACCCCGTTCCTCATTATTTCAGCTGAACAAACAGTATCTTTTCCATAACTATTTACTGGGTAAGAAACTCACCCCATGGAGTTTCAATGAGGAGGATAAATCACGTACGACTTGGGAAGGGAACAGGAGAGGCTGGTTAGAGAAATGCTCCAGGTCTGGGCCCCAAAGCGATCGCCCGGGGAGGGGGGGGAGTTGTTCTCCCAGGGCACAAGGAGAGCAAAATTTGGCACCCCATAAATTCTCCCCATGGATGGGTTTAGAGCTTGGGTAGGAAGCTAGGAGACCTTTGCATCGCTACGCGTTTACCAGGCTCGGGTTAGAGAACCATTCCCAGCAGAACTTTCTGTTTGGGTTGGGATTAGGGGAATTGTTTTCCCTCCCCCTCAAATACCTTCCCCCACGTGTGGGTGCCCACAGAGAAGCTAGGGCTGCAGGGGCTGAATCAGGAGGGAGAAATGGATGAGAGAATGGTCTCAGGTCTCCCCAGAGCCTTCTCTTCTCCAGGCTGAACCCCCCAACTCTCTCAGCCCCCCCTCCCAGCAGAGGGGCTCCAGCCCTCCCAGCATCTCCATGGCCTCCTCTGGCCCCACTCCAACAGCTCCATGTCTTTCTGGTAGTGGGGACTCCAGAGCTGGATACAGAGCTCCACCTGGAAGCTGCTGAAAATATTTCTCATCCTTGTCCATCTGAGCAGACATCAGGGTTCACCCACAGAACAGGGATTCACCTCCTTCCCCATCACTTTTAAGCCATTATGAACATTAAGCAACACCCCAGGCTTTACAAGCTGCTTCTGCCCGAAGCACGGCCACGGTCCCACGGACAGGATGCAGTTTTAGGGTAAATTCAAGCAGAAAGAGGCAGTTTTCCAACCAGCCATCAGCTGGGGCATCAGACTGCAACAGGAATCACTTTAACACAGCCCCTGGTGGCTTCGCATCCAGAACAACGATTTGAAGGAATTCCAATCCAAAGCCATTACTGCCACGTTTGACCATTAAAAAAACACATTTGAGTGCAGCGACAGTAATTTGGAGAAAATACATGAATTAAGGAAACGCCAGAGGAAGAAAGAGATGTCTTAATGGGAGACTGCAGCCAGGGCGTCTCATGAAACCTGAGTCCTCCCAGAGAGCATCCCACCACCTCCTCACACCATCTCCATCCTTCAGGGGCCCTGCAGGTCAAACCAGCCCGGCCCACACAGAAATCCCTATTTATCTTTAACTTCTCTTTCCTCCACAAGTCTTGGGGCTCACAGGTAACGCAGACCCTCAGAGCCAACACCGGGTATCACAGAGAAATCCCCTTTTCACCTCCCCAAGAGTTTGAGCATCACTAACATGCTGTGTCCTGCCTCCAGCTCTGAGTTTCTCTGCACAGGAGACATGGAGCTGTTAGACAGAGGCCATGGAGATGCTGGGAGGGCTGGAGGACCTCTGCTGGGAGGGGGGGGCTGAGAGAGTTGGGGGGGTTCAGCCTGGAGAAGAGAAGGCTCCGGGGAGACCTTGGAGCCCCTTCCAGTCCCTCAAGGTGGGGGGGGGCTCCAGGAAAGCTGGGGAGGGACTCTTGATGAGGGAGGGGAGCCCTAGGAGGAGGAGGAAGGGTTTGACCCTGAAAGAGGGGAGATGGAGCTGAGATGTGGGGAAGAACTTGTTTGGTGGGAGGGTGGTGAGAACCTGGCCCAGGTTGCCCAGAGAAACTGTGGCTGCCCCATCCCTGGAGGGGTTCAAGGGCAGGTTGGAGGGGGCTTGGAGCAACCAACTTCTTCTGGTGGGAGGTGACCCTGGATGGGACTGGGTGGTCTTCAAGATCCCTTCCCACCCAAATCATTCCATGATTACATGATTCTTGATCTTACAGCTTCACTGCATGGTGGCAATGGGAGCACACACTACACACGTGCTGTACGTACACATTAAGATGTGCTAATTAACCCCACACAACAGTTAATTGAATTACAAGCTCCCGAGCTCCCAGCAAGCTCTCACAACAGAATCGAGGCGATCCAGCCTTCTTTGTTATTCCCATGTGCCAAGGAGGCAAAAGGACCATTCAAAGCCACCCCGGGCATGGAGCCAAGAGACCGGCGTTGAGTTTGACCCCGTTCCTCATTATTTCAGCTGAACAAACAGTATCTTTTCCATAACTATTTACTGGGTAAGAAACTCACCCCATGGAGTTTCAATGAGGAGGATAAATCATGTATGACTTGGGAAGGGAACAGGAGAGGCTGGTTAGAGAAATGCTCCAGGTCTGGGCCCCAAAGCGATCGCCCGGGGAGGGGGGGGAGTTGTTCTCCCGGGGCACAAGGAGGGCAAAAAAATAAATTAACTAAACTTGGAGTTGTTCTTTGGCACCCCATAAATTCTCCCCATGGATGGGTTTAGAGCTTGGGTAGGAAGCTAGGAGACCTTTGCATCGCTACGCGTTTACCAGGCTCGGGTTAGAGAACCATTCCCAGCAGAACTTTCTGTTTGGGTTGGGATTAGGGGAATTGTTTTCCCTCCCCCTCAAATACCTTCCACAGGAGAGGCTGGTTAGAGAAATGCTCCAGGTCTGGGCCCCAAAGCGATCGCCCGGGGAGGGGGGGGAGTTGTTCTCCCAGGGCACAAGGAGAACAAAAAAATAAATTAACTAAACTTGGAGTTGTTCATTGGCACCCCATAAATCCTCCCCATGGATGAGTTTAGAGTTCGGGTAGGAAGCTAGGAGACCTTTGCATCGCTACGCGTTTACCAGGCTCGGGTTAGAGAACCATTCCCAGCAGAACTTTCTGTTTGGGTTGGGATTAGGGGAATTGTTTTCCCTCCCCCTCAAATACCTTCCCCCACGTGTGGGTGCCCACAGAGAAGCTATGGCTGCAGGGGCTGAACCGGGAGGGAGAAATGGAAGAGAGAATGGTCTCATCACGGAATGGTGGAGGTTGGAAGGGACCTTTGAGATCATAGAGTCCAACCAT
>NW_015091543.1:44448-46097 GCF_001431845.1 Calidris pugnax | reverse complement strand
TCCAAAATCCCTCCAGGGATGGTGACTCCACCACTGCCCTGGGCAGCCTCTGCCAAGGCTTCACAGCCCTTTCCAGGAGGAAATTCTTCCCAAGCTCCATCCTCAACCTCCTCTGGCACAACTTGAGGCTGTTTCCTCTTGAGAAATGGAAGAGAGAATGGTCTCATCACGGAATGGTGGAGGTTGGAAGGGACCTTTGAGATCATAGAGTCCAACCATCAACCCAACACTCACAAACCCACCCATGTCCCTCAGGACCACCTCTGCCCGGCTCCAAAATCCCTCCAGGGATGGCGACTCCACCACTGCCCTGGGCAGCCTCTGCCAAGGCTTCACAGCCCTTTCCAGGAGGAAATTCTTCCCAAGCTCCATCCTCAACCTCCTCTGGCACCACTTGAAGCCATTTCCTCTTGTCCCATGGGCTGTTCCTTGGGAGAAGAGACCGACCCCCCCTGGCTACACCCTCCTTTCAGGGAGTTGGAGAGAGCCAGAAGGTCTCCCCTCAGCCTCCTTTTCTCCAGGCAGAGAAATGTGGTCATCCAGGGCTGGACACAATCCAAGGGGAACACCACACAGCAACAATATTCTCAACAAGGAGATTCCTCCCAACTCTGAAGCCCGTGCAGTGAAGTGCTGAAGTGTTGAAAGGACAGACATCAGAAGACCAATTTCAAGCTGAACCATAAAAGCAGCTTGTAATAGTTCCAATGTGGAAGTGTTGAAAGGACAGACATCAGAAGACCAAGAGCAGCTTGTAATAGTTCATTTCCAACGTGGGTCATCCAGGGCTGGACACAATCCAAGGGGAACACCACACAGCAACAATATTCTCAACAAGGAGATTCCTCCCAACTCTGAAGCCCGTGCAGTGAAGTGCTGAAGTGTTGAAAGGACAGACATCAGAAGACCAATTTCAAGCTGAACCATAAAAGCAGCTTGTAATAGTTCCAATGTGGATAATCAACTTAAGCGCTCATTAACTGTATACAGAAACAGAAGACTTAATTTATGTTTAAGTTAATTATAGACTACCACAGCCTCCAACAATAGAAAAGGCTATTTAAGCTATGAATGTCTAAATAAGTAAAAATAGTCTTGACTTATTTAAAAAAACATTATCTCAAAACACACACAGGAGGGACCATGAGTTTGCGCACAATATGAATTGCCCAACTTGAGAGAGACACTGGCCTTCAGCATCCAAATTAAAAAAAAAAAAGCATTGTAACTCCTGCCCAAGCATGAAGAGACCACGAGAGCGATCTTATTGTCATAGAGAGCCTAAAAACAGTCAAATCCTAACAGAAATGGGCATGTGGTCTCTTCTTGAAAGAGAAGTGAAGGCGGCAGTTGCAATGACAGGCCACCAGAGCGAGTGACCACCTGGCTCTTGGCAGGGAAGAACAAAGATTTTATGGATGTGGGGCTGGATGATCCCATGGGATGAAAGGGTTATGGGGGGGCTGAAGCAAAACTGTCTTCTGCTCCCACAAGACCAGAGATTTCAGTCTCATCAGCGCCCGTCCTGAGGCAGGACGTAAAAATAAATAAATAAATAAATAAGACAGAGTTGGGGGGGTTCAGCCTGGAGAAGAGAAGGCTCCGGGGAGACCTTGGAGCCCCTTCCAGTCCCTCAAGGGGCTCCAGGA
>NW_015091543.1:41818-43484 GCF_001431845.1 Calidris pugnax | reverse complement strand
CAGAGCCAGGAAACAAGTGCCCGAGTTTAGCAACCATCAGGCGACAGAGAAATCTCTTCTCAGTCCCTTTCCTCTCCTGGAGCCCGACCGACCTCGGAGGCAGCCCACGGTTAAAGCAGCCCAGTTAGAAGCACTGACAAAGCCAAATTGTCACTTTTTGGGGGGATTTTACTCTCTGGGGTTTTTACCAGCATCCACAAAACAGAAAAGAAAAAAAAAAAAAGTTGTTAGTGCTCATTTTTGGGGCCACTTCATCGCACACACAACTCGTTTGCCTCGTTATAAGGACATGCTGTGGGAGCTGGAGCATCTTCTCTCCCTCCAGCTGGGACCGAGGATGCTCTGATGAAAATAGAGCTACTGTTTTGGTTTTTTTTTTTCATTAAGTGGTTGGATTTCCCAGTAGGACCTCTGGAAACAGACTGCTGCCTCTACCATGACCTACAAAGAGCTATACGTTTACCCCATAAATGGGTTTTTTTTTAAGTCACTGTTGGTGAAAGGTAATTCCCTGCCGCTCTCCCTGTCTCTGCGGGGACTGGGATCTGAGCACAAACACTCAGGTACATTAGACTGAAAAGAAATAAATAAAAAAGGTCTGTCTGCTTAAAATTCTGGGTTTTTTCTGTTCTGCTGCCCTGGATGAGGGTTACAGCCATTTATTCTCCAACACCAGCGAGGATCAGGTTAAAAGCTGTGTTTACTAAAGGCGTAACTTTGGCTACCAGTAAAATCACCTGCCAAACCCTAACCCAAACACATCCGGGTTTCGGGGACACCAGCCTGGGCTCCTCCAAAGCTTTTTTAGTACCTCGTTAAATAGGAAAAGAGATCCTCTCCTCCCTGCAGGCAGAAAATATTGCTTCCAGCATCAGGGAGGGGAAAAGCTGTTGCGAGTTCTCCTCCTTCGCCTCAAATTGGGCGACTTTCCTGCAGTTTCCTGATCCTGGATCAGCTAAAACCAGTCTCTTTCCCCACGTTCTGCACCGAAGCCTCAACGTGTGTTTCTACAATACTTCCACAGACTCTATTAACCAATAAAACCTTTTTCTTCTTCCTTTCCAATGCAGTTTTTCCCTCTTTTTATTCTGGCGCAACACCCAAGGAACCACCCAACTGTACTTGCAGAATATTCCAGGTTTGCCACCACTGAGGAAACCTTCACCAAGAGCTCGGCCATTGCAGAACCCAAACCATTCTATGATTCTATGAAATCCCAGCTTTGGTAACACCAGGCTGGGGGTCCCCTGTGATGGCCACGGGCTTTGCTGGGCATGGCCACGGTCTCTTGGCAAAATGGCTTTAGCTTCTCCTGGCCATGCTACCAGTGGGGAGACCCACGGCCCTCGTTTGCCTTCCAAAGTTCACCCCAAGAGAGTAATAACTGAGGGGGGGACACACCTGAGCAGCCACCCATTCACCTCTCCTTTGGGGAACCCCACTGCTCCTTCAACAGCAATCGGGAGGGGAGCTGAGACCCCCCCCAAGCCCTCCCTGCTCCCCAACCCTCACTGGCCACAGGGGTCAGGGGCTGGAACCAAAACATCCCATTTGCCAGTTCAGGGAGAAAAAAAAAAAAACAAAAAACTTTTGTGCTGAAAAACCTTGTCTTATTTTTTCAGGCTACATCAGCTGATAAAAGTTTAAGAAAAGGGAAAAAAAGGGG
>NW_015091543.1:23603-41511 GCF_001431845.1 Calidris pugnax | reverse complement strand
CAGAGCCAGGAAACAAGTGCCCGAGTTTAGCAACCATCAGGCGACAGAGAAATCTCTTCTCAGTCCCTTTCCTCTCCTGGAGCCCGACCGACCTCGGAGGCAGCCCACGGTTAAAGCAGCCCAGTTAGAAGCACTGACAAAGCCAAATTGTCACTTTTTGGGGGGATTTTACTCTCTGGGGTTTTTACCAGCATCCACAAAACAGAAAAGAAAAAAAAAAAAAGTTGTTAGTGCTCATTTTTGGGGCCACTTCATCGCACACACAACTCGTTTGCCTCGTTATAAGGACATGCTGTGGGAGCTGGAGCATCTTCTCTCCCTCCAGCTGGGACCGAGGATGCTCTGATGAAAATAGAGCTACTGTTTTGGTTTTTTTTTTTCATTAAGTGGTTGGATTTCCCAGTAGGACCTCTGGAAACAGACTGCTGCCTCTACCATGACCTACAAAGAGCTATACGTTTACCCCATAAATGGGTTTTTTTTTAAGTCACTGTTGGTGAAAGGTAATTCCCTGCCGCTCTCCCTGTCTCTGCGGGGACTGGGATCTGAGCACAAACACTCAGGTACATTAGACTGAAAAGAAATAAATAAAAAAGGTCTGTCTGCTTAAAATTCTGGGTTTTTTCTGTTCTGCTGCCCTGGATGAGGGTTACAGACATTTATTCTCCAACACCAGCGAGGATCAGGTTAAAAGCTGTGTTTACTAAAGGCGTAACTTTGGCTACCAGTAAAATCACCTGCCAAACCCTAACCCAAACACATCCGGGTTTCGGGGACACCAGCCTGGGCTCCTCCAAAGCTTTTTTAGTACCTCGTTAAATAGGAAAAGAGATCCTCTCCTCCCTGCAGGCAGAAAATATTGCTTCCAGCATCAGGGAGGGGAAAAGCTGTTGCGAGTTCTCCTCCTTCGCCTCAAATTGGGCGACTTTCCTGCAGTTTCCTGATCCTGGATCAGCTAAAACCAGTCTCTTTCCCCACGTTCTGCACCGAAGCCTCAACGTGTGTTTCTACAATACTTCCACAGACTCTATTAACCAATAAAACCTTTTTCTTCTTCCTTTCCAATGCAGTTTTTCCCTCTTTTTATTCTGGCGCAACGCCCAAGGAACCACCCAACTGTACTTGCAGAATATTCCAGGTTTGCCACCACCGAGGAAACCTTCACGAAGAGCTTGGCCATTGCAGAAGAACTGAGCCAATGTGAAGATAAAAGGGGACGTCCCGTCGGCCCCACAGCCCGTTCCCACGTCAAAATGACAGAAGAACTGAGCCAATGTGAAGATAAAAGGGCACGTCCCCTTGGCCCCACAGCCCGTTCCCAACGTCAACATGACGTGGAGACACACGGGGAGACAAGGTGGCTGTAAAATGGGTTTATAATGGCAGTAACTATTGCTCGTCTGTGGTTTTGAATAAATAACGGTGACCTGCTGGAAGAGGAGCGCAATGAAAAGCAACACAACTGGAGGGAGAATGCACTCCCCGGCGTTAGCTACAAGTCCTTGGAATTTTATCCTTTTTTTAATCTTTATTGGGAGTGGTAGGGCCAGCAGCCAGCTCTCAAGTCTAATTGCAAGAGATGGGTCTAGACCAGCAAGAAGTGAGGATCCGAGGATCTTCTCGGGATGTGTGGACCTTCTCTGTGCCCACCCGACCACATCGCTGTGGAGGCTCATGAAGGGCTGCCTCCAGCTCCACAAAGCTCAGACCTGAGACACAAACTGTTCTCCACAAACCCTCTTTCTATGAGGGAGCAAGAAAATGGGTATCAAAACAAGGGGAAACCACTGGGACCCACAGGAGAGAGACTCTTGATGAGGGAGGGGAGCCCTAGGAGGAGGGGGAAGGGTTGGACCCTGAAAGAGGGGAGATGGAGCTGAGATGTGGGGAAGAACTTGTTTGGTGTGAGGGTGGTGAGAGCCTGGCCCAGGTTGCCCAGAGAAGCTGTGGCTGCCCCATCCCTGGAGGGGTTCAAGGGCAGGTTGGAGGGGGCTTGGAGCAACCTGCTCTGGTGGGAGGTGTCCCTGGATGGGACTGGATGGGTTTTCAGGTCCCTTCTCACCCAAACCCTCCTATGATTTCTCTCAGAAATCCCGGTCCTGATGGGACACACAGCTGCCAACCACCTCATTGGTCAGAACGTGCCTTTGGCAACCCTGGCCTCCACGTCAGCTAATGAACACTTCACACCTCAGCCCAAACCTTTCCTCTGCCTTCACCAACAAAGGCATTTGATGAACCATCACACAGCAGAAGCCTACTTTTGGCTACTAAGGTTCAAAATCTGGATTTCTACTCTCTTTGCAGATTAGTGTAACTACAGGGGGTGGGAGATGACCACGGCCACCAGTGATGGCCTCCAGTGTGTCACCCAGTCCCACCACGGAACCGAGTGGAGGGTGATGAGCAGAGCAGATCCAGGGAAAAGGGGTGTAATCATCACCTCTCGCTGCTTCTTCATCTGGATGCATTCCTGAAGGTCTGGGACACTCCTTGAAGGTACCTGACCCAGCAGATGAACAGATTCACATCAAGGTGCTAAATTTACTTCACAAGCCAGGGCAGGTTTCAGCGAACTCCCCCCATTACAAACCGCGTCCCAGGCGTGCCCAGGAGATGATGGATGTCCCACAGGCCGGGCCACCAAGCTGACATTTGTGAGAGGGTTCAAGGCCCTGCTCTGCCAGATGGCTTCCTGCACGACAATGATATCTCTGCGCTTTAATCCTTCATTTGAAATAGGAAGACTTAACGCTTCCACATCCTACAGTAGGGTGAGGTTAAATATATTAGAGACCGTGAGGAACTCGGAGGAGGTTGAAGTGACGTTCCCAGTGCAGTCGTTTGGCAGACACTGGAGAGAAACCACCTTTGCTCACAGGTCCTCTCTGGGCTTTCGCCGAGGAGCAAGAGTTGGGTTTGTTTTAAAAAATAATCTGACCTGAGTGAATGGGAGTTTGAGAGTTTCTCCCAACCCCAAAGGGAACACAATTCCAATTGTGAGAGTGAACACATCACACATTTCCAATTAGAAGGATCATCAAATCACAGAATGGTTTGGGTGGGAAGGGACATCACAGCCCCCCCAGTACCACCAAGGGAGACCTCCCACCAGCCCAGGTTGCTCAAACCCCCTCCAACCTGCCCTTCAACCCCTCCAGGGATGGGGCAGCCACAGCTTCTCGGGGCAACCTGGGCCAGGCTCTCACCACCCTCACACCAAACAAGTTCTTCCCCACATCTCAGCTCCATCTCCCCTCTTTCAGGGTCAAACCCTTCCCCCTCCTCCTAGGGCTCCCCTCCCTCATCCAGAGTCCCTCCCCACCTTTCCTGGAGCCCCCCCCCTTTAGGGACTGGAAGGGGCTCCAAGGTTCTCTCAGCCTCCCCTCCCAGCAGAGGGGCTCCAGCCCTCCCAGCATCTCCGGGGCCTTCTCTGGCCCCATCCAACAGCTCCATGTCCTTCTGCTGTTGGTGGCCCCAGAGCTGGAGGCAGCACTTGGGGGGTGTCTCCCCAGAGGGAAGCAGAGGGGCAGAATTCCCCCCCCAGGCCCTGCTGGCCACGCTGCTGGGGATGCAGCCCAGGGTGCGGGGGGCTTTCTGGGCTACCACGTTGCTGGCCCATGGCCAGCTTTCCCCCCACCAACCCCAGCACCCCCAAGGCCTTCTCTCCTCATGGCTGCTCTCCAGCCATTCGCAATGCTGGGATTTGGGGCTCAGAGGAAGTGGTGCAAACCGGCCAGGCCAGAAAACACACAGAGGCCAGAAGGTAGCCAAGGGCTACCGAAAAGCGGAAAGGCCGGGGTGAGCCACTCCCCAGCGGGAGCCGGCCGGCGTTGCGCCTCCTTATAGCCCAGTCACAGGGAAGGGAAAAGCATCCCAGACATTTCACCTTGTTAGGCTGAGCGGCTGAAAATAGCCACGAGATGAAAAACAAACCAGTTGGGACAACTTATCCCAACGGTAACGCTAAACAAACACCCGGCACCAGGCTGGAGGCAGGGCAGCAGGACCGGGACCGACCCGACCCCAAGCTCTCGGTGCCTGGACCTTGAGTGGTGTTGGAAGAGCAGTTCTCCTGCATGCATGACCATTACGATGCCCACCAGCCACCAATGCGCTCTGGTGGGCAAGAAGGCCAGAGGCATCCTGGGGGGCATCAAGAAGAATGTGGCCAGCAGGTGGAGGGAGGTCATCCTGCCCCTCTGCTCTGCCCTGGGGAGGCCCCAGCTGGAGCACTGGGACCAGTTCTGGGCTCCCCAGTTCCAGGAGGACAGGGAACTGCTGGAGAGGGGACAGCGGAGGGCTACAAAAATGATGAGGGGCCTGGAGCATCCCTCTGCTGAGAAAAGGCTGAGGTCTTTTTAGTCTGGAGAAGAGAAGGTTGAGGGGGGATCTGATCAACACCTATAAATACCCAAAGGGTGGGTGTCAGGAGGATGGGGCCGGTCTTTTTCCAGTGGTGCCCAGGGACAGGACAAGAGGAAATGGGCACAAACTTGAACAGAAGAAGTTCCATCTCAACATGAGGAGGAACTTCTTCACTTTGCGGGTGGCAGAGCCCTGGCAGAGGCTGCCCAGAGAGGTGGTGGAGTCTCCTTCTCTGGAGACATTCAAACCCTGCCTGGACACGTTTCTGTGCAACTGCTCTGGCAGGGGGTTGGACTGGGGGGGTCTCCAGAGGTCCCTGCCAACCCCAGATCATTCTGTGATTCTGCAGAAGAGCCCACTAAGTGGTGGGATATCAATTACCTACCATCCCTCTGCACTGAGTAGCTCCTGCAGCAGGGTATGACATCAAAACTATCCTTTGGTCAAAGCCTGGAGTAGGGCACAGAACTTTTTTGGAGATTTCCATGTTGCAGCTCTTTAATACTGACCCCAACACATTCAACACCAGGAGAGAAATAAATAATTCTATTGCATCCCTCTGCACTGAGTAGCTCCTGCAGCAGGGTATGACATCAAACCTATCCTTTGGTCAAAGCCTGGAGTAGGGCACAGAACTTTTTTGGAGATTTTAATGTTGCAGCTCTTTAATACTGACCCAAACACATTCAACACCAGGAGAGGAATAAATTAATTCTATTGTGAGAGAAAGATACAGAAAAGCAAACCTCATTCATTTTCAGAAGAGCGAGGTATAAAAAAGGGAACATCCAGAAGGAAAAGCATGGAGATTATTTCAATAATCTCCACCTTCATACCACTTCTATTAAAAGTTATTATAATGCTAAAGAGTAAAGGAAGCTGTTTAAAAGTAGGACATTCTTCAGAAAAGAAAGTTGGGTTCAAACTCTGAAAACAAAGGGCATAAACTTAAGCAAGTTTGATGGAAGAAGGCACTGAGGCATCCCTAGAAAGATGTAAAGGAAGAATTTGTTGAAGGCAAAATTAGTAAATACTGTGTGGTTTTTACAACACATGAGCAGCATGGAGACATCAAGAGATGATCAGCTTTTAAGAGGACCTCTAAAGGAAGATAAAGCTTATAATAATGTTGCAAAAGAGATTTCTTTTTTAAGGGTGAGTGGAGTGGGTACCCTTTCAAATTGAAGTGTCCATAGCATGGATTTTTACAACAAATATATAGGAAACTCTAGTCAATTCTGTACTCTGGAGAGTAACTCTTCCACCTGAGGCAGGGAAATGAAAGGACCACATGAAGATGCCCGTTCTTGCAGGGATGGCACAGGACAACCAGACTAAGGTACAACTTCTACATGACAACCAAGGGTTGTCAAGGCTCTACCAGAAGCTCTACAAGGGTTGAACCTCAACCTTCACTAAGTCACAGAAACATGAATCAGTTTTTCTCCAAGAAAGGGGGTGGGGGGAGAAATCCCAAAAATGAGGTAGGAAAAAAAAAAACAACAGATCCCACCTCCCACTTTCATACCAACTTTTGTATAGCACCCCCTGCTCTCTGCAGCGTGGGAGAGGTGCAGGAGTGCCCCAAATATCCCTTTCCACTTCTTTTTTTTTTTTCCTTTTTTTCAATGATACATCAAATTAAAACCGGGAAAACCTATTTATCTACAAAACTCGGAGCGCAAATCTTCAGGAAATGGTGTGGCCCACGAGAAACCCCCGAGAGCAGCAGGATCTGAGGCAATTCCACGCCATTGGAATTCCACGCTGCGGTGCAACGGAGCTGGTGAGGGCTCTGAAGCACAAGGAGAAGGGTCTGGAGAACTTCTGAGGGAGCTGGGGGTGTTGAGCCTGGAGAAAAGGAGGCTGAGGGGAGACCTTCTGGCTCTCTCCAACTCCCTGAAAGGAGGGTGTAGCCGGGGGGGTCGGTCTCTTCTCCCAAGGAACAGGCCATGGGACAAGAGAAAACTTGGGTCTCTGGTTTCCAGCAATGGTAGCCATGGTCTGGTCACCCTGGCATCTCTGTGCTTTGCCAGGGCCAGGAGGACGGTACCCAAGGTGGGATGAGGATGGCACCCAAGGTGGGACAGATCACAGAACCTTCATGGTTGGAAAGGACCTCTGAGATCACTGAGTACAACCCTACATACACAGAAGACCTCCACAATCTCAGCCACTAGAGCATGCCCTGGACAAGGACGGCACCCATCACTGTCCCACCAAGAGGTCCCTGCTGGGTGTGTTACCATCACCATTCCCACCAATGCGTCACCATCTTCTAAGATAAGTTTTCACAGTCCCCAGTTTCACACCTCCTGGAGCATCTCCTCCTTTGATCAGCAGGCCTCCAGGACACAGCTTAATTAAATGACTCCTCCTAAAGCAAGTCAAGCGGCGCCAAGTGGTTTCAAGCTGCCACCCCTGATGGAGGCTGAGGAACCTCTTCATCTTCCCAGTACGGTGCCTGAGGGTCACAATGAGGAACACCCACAGATAAAGCCAGCCTGGAGTCTCCTCAACACACAGAAAGGGCTTCCAACACCTTTTTCCTTTGGGCTCATGATGGCATCTCACTATGGGTCACCTCTGGGTGGGAGCCGGGAAACTGAAAAGCCACACTCGTCCTCCTAGACCAGGGACACCTCCTACAGAGCAGAGCCCCGCACGATCCTACACCACCACATCCCTCTGGAACGTCACCCAAAATGTGATATTTTCGTGCCTCAGTCCCAGTTTAAGGTGCTGGGATTGGTCCCAGGGAGGAACAAGCCCATTTTCCCCTGTGCAGATGTGCCAAGAGTCACAAATCACACAATGAAAAAGCGCGGGCATAGACAAATCCTGCTTTTCTGATCATTTCTGCTGATTTTAAAAGGAAAAAAAAAAAAAAGAATGTCTACTCCTCATTTTGTATTTTAAAGAATAGATACACCATGAAATAATGAGGAACGCTGAATCGCCATCTCCTCTCCAAAATGCTCAGAGATCATCAAATCACAGGAGGGTTTGGGTTGGAAGGGACCTTAAAGACCACCCAGTTCCATCCAGGGACACCTCCCACCAGAGCAGGTTGCTCCAAGCCCGCTCCAACCCGCCCTTGAACCCCTCCAGGGATGGGGCAGCCACAGCTTCTCTGGCCAACCTGGGCCAGGCTCTCACCACCCTCACACCAAACAAGTTCTTCCCCACAGCTCAGCTCCATCTCCCCTCTTTCAGGTCAAATCCTTCCCCCTCCTCCTAGGGCTCCCCTCCCTCATCAAGAGGACCCTCCCAGCTTTCCTGGAACTCCCCTCCCTCATAAAGATGATCTTTAATCAACTGTTTTCCCATAAATGCTTTAATCCTGATGAATTATTTATCTTTACTTCCTACAAGCTCAATGGCACCGGTGATGGATCGGATTCAGATCCGGCTGCAGAAACAGCAAAAGGAGGAAAAAGCTCCAAAGTTCCCTGAGGAACCTGCCCAGCTCATTAACACCATCACAGTGAGCTGCAAGGATGGGTCCTTGGTGCTCCCCCGACACCCTCAGCAGGGAGGAATCACCATCTCAGGTGGGATTAAGAACTAACATGGAATCACAGAATTGCTGGAGTTGGAAGGGACCTTCTAGAGATCATCCAGTCCAACTCTCCTGCCAAAGCAGGGTTGCTCAGAGCACATCACTCAGGAGCATCCAGGTGGGGCTTGAAGATCTCCAGAGAAAGGGACTCCACACCCTCCCTGGGCAGCCTCTTCCAGGGCTCTGCCACCCTCACCCCAAAGAAGTTCTTCCTCGTATTTGAGTGGAACTTCCCATGTTCCAGCTTGTGCCCATTGCCCCTCGTCCTGTCACTGGGAACCACTGAAGAGAGTCCGGCTCCATCCTCCTTGAGCCCACCCTTTAGATACTTGTAGGCATTGATAAGGTCTCCCCTCAGCCTTCTCTTCTCCAGACTAAAGACCCCCAGCTCCCTCAGCCTTTCCTCATCAGGGAGATGCTCCAATCCCTCCATCATCTCTGTTGCCCTACGCTGGACTCTCTCCAGCAGTTCCCTGTCCCTCTTGAACTGGGGAGCCCAGAACTGGACGCAGGATTCCAGTTGTGGCCTCCCCAGTGCAGAGCAGAGGGGGAGAATGACCTCCCTCGACCTACTGGCCATGCTCTTCGATTCCATTGGCCTCTTGGCCACAAGGGCACATTGCTGGCTCATGGATAGTTCACTATCCACCAGGACCCCCAGATCCTTCTCCTCAGAAGTGCTCTCCAGCAGGTCCACCCCTAACCTATACTGGTGCTTGGGGTTCTTCCTCCCCAGGAGCAGGACCCTACACTTGCCCTTGTTGAACCTCATGAGGTTCTTCTCTGCCCAGCTCTCCAGCCTGTCCAGGTCCTGGATGGTGACACAATCAGCCACAGCCAGCAACACCTGAGCAGGTTGCCCGTTCCCCAGGTTTGTCCTCACCCCGCCTGAAATCCTGCAGCTTCTCAATAACAAGCAGCCCAGCACCAGATCACATACTTTGGGTTGGCTTTTTTTGCCTTAAAACTGCAAAGCAGCTACAGTGAAAAACACTCGGGCGGCATTAATAATAGCAGCTACTTGGAAAATAATATTTTCAGAACTTACTTCTCCCCTCCCTCAAAAAAAAAATTAGGTTTTATCCATCATCTATCTATATCAAGGAAAAAAACAACTCTTTTCTTTTTTTTTTTTTCTTCCTTTGGCTTACTCATCCATTAATTATGTACTGGCACTCTTACAAATCTAAACACACGCATTGCTTAGCAGCTTTAATCCGGAATTATTTCTCCCTTCCCTGCAAGACAAAGCTCGACTCGCCCAGCAAAGGGCAGGCTGTTCATTCGCAATTCAGGCGAGGAACATTCTTCAAGTTCTGGTGTTTATTGCCTTTCTCTCCTCCTCCGACAGCCGCAGAGATTTCAGGCACCAGAGCTCGGGACCTGAAGGAATGAATTAAACTGACCTTAAAAAAAAAAAACTCGGCCCTTTGGGGAGGGGGGAAAAGATGCAAGAAATTCCTAGCTACGAAAATAGCGTCTTTTCTTGCAAAACGTGCGGCACGAGAGGGTGTTTTTTAACAAAAATCACCATTTCCATCAGATTGCTAACACAATGGCCGGGATGGGTAAAGCCTTCTGGGATTTCTAAGTTCTGGAGGAGGCGAAGGGACAGCACAATTAAGATGACAACATAATTAAGACGACGTAGAGCCCCTCACTAGGATGAAGTGCACTTGGAAGCGCTGCATTTCCCCTCTGTGGACCCTGCAGGCATCTCCTACAGCAAACATTAGCAAAATCTATACCTGGGCAAGAGAAAGCAGGTCCCCCCCAAGGTCAGGCAGCACGGGGGGGGTCCCAGAGCCAGCCCAAGCCAGGGCCCCGTGAGCCAATGCCTTTTCCAAAGCAGGGAAGGGGGTGGAAAAATAGGCTACTTAAAGATTTTGAGTCCATAATCCAAACAAACATCCTGGTAGGATTCTGTAAAGATAAAACAAACAAGCAGAAGAGACAATTGGGGTAGGAAGAGACGCGGAGTTTATCTTAATGACTTCCTTCTGTGCCCCCCCCCCGAGCATTTCCATAGGGATTGCAGAAGTGGGGACTTCCACCCGCAACCCCCAGGAAAAATAAATGTATTTCCCCCCAGGCAGAGCCGTGTGGTGGCTGGGGTGATGCTCCCCCCGACACACACCTGCTGGCCCCTCTCCCCAAGCCAAAAGGTCGGTATTTATTTAGTTTTAATAAGTTTAAAGAGTAATTCACTGGCCATACCCCCAGCCCGGTGCCCGATGCTCAGCTCCCGGGCGAGTCGCGCTGGTTTTTATCTCCTGGTTTGAGGCAGAAGCTTCCCAAGGCTCCTGCGTGCTGCAGGACTAACGAAGACAGTTAATTAAATAGCCCATCGTTTCTGCCTGCCCGAGGACTGCTGGAAAATGAGCTGGTGTCACGGAGGTGTCAGAAAAGACATCACCAGGACTGCAGGGGTTGGTTATAACGAAGGTGAAGGGAAAATTAAAAGTCTGCTGGAGAGATGCAGGTGGATCCCATCAGACACACCAGGGCAGAGGGGTCACGAGACAGATGTTGGCCACAGAGGCATAAAACATCCCTCAAACTCACTCAAGTCCTCAGGGAGGGAGGTGGGGAAAGAGAAGGTCCCCAAGGCCACGCTCTGTAACAGGCAGAGCCTAAAAGAGGCCAAAAAGCCTCGTTATTAATAGCGCTCGAGTGTGATATAACGAGGGGCCACCAAGTTCTCCTCTTCCAGCTGGGGAGCAGAGGGATCCCCAGCTCCTGCCGCAAACCATCGGCAGGTAAATCCCACCCCCCGTTTCCAGCACGATCCAACTTTTAGGGGGAACCCACCGTGGGGTCCAGCGTGGCCAAAATCCAGGGAAACACTCCTCACGGGCTACGGGGGGGCTCATTCCTACAGGATCCCCAGAATCACCCCAGTATGAACCACAGCACCCCAGTCTGCGGCTGCTGGACCCACTTGGGAGTTCATTTCTCCCCGTCGGGCAATGTTTTCAAAGTAAAGCTAATTAGTGAAGCAAACAGGTTTTTCAACACTAATCGGTGGTGCCATTAGGGCTTTCAGAAAAAAAAAACACAAGGCCAGTTCCATTCAAGCAGCAAAAGGGTAACCAGGCTCCGCACCCAGTCAGGGCTTGGAGAACTTCCATGGGGACAAGTGCCACCAAGGGGGGACACGGGCCACCAACGGGACCCTTCTTTACTCCGAGCAGCCACCACCTGATTAAGCCGAAGGAGAATTTTTGTCGAAGCAGAGGGATAACCCTCAGGGAAACCCGCTGCTTTTCAGACCATCACCTGCTCACACACCCTCCCTTTCACGAATCCAGGTGGAATTATGCAGGGATGCCCTTTTCTTTCCCTTTCTCTCACCAGAAAAACCAGGCAGATCTTGAAATAAAGCTCGCTGCAGGACTCGATCTGAAAGGTCCTTCCCAACCTCAACGACTCTACGATTCCATGTGTGTCCCGGGCTCACCTGAGGAAAGGCCAAACCAGAGGCAGGGTTTGAAGCAGGATATTAAAAAAAGTCAGCCCTGGTCGGGCTCACCTGAGGAAAGGCCAAACCAGAGGTAGGGTTTGAAGGAGGATATTAATAAGTCAGCCCTGGTCTTTTGGTTTTGGTTTGTTTTTTTCTTCCCTGTGGGAGCTCATTCCAGAACTGGACGTTTCTGGAGGAACCTGAGTTATGCCTTGACCCACACCATGTGTGATGGCATGGCCAGAGCCTCTCCAGGCTGCCATCAACCGCAGGGGACAGAGAGACCGGGGTGAGGGTTTGGAAGGCTGAGCCCTGAGAAAAGAGGATTCATGATGAAAACACCAAAAAGGCTCAACATCCACATTCTGTTTGCAGTCACGTGCGAGGGCTGTGTCCCCCCGGGCATCGGAACTGGACGTTTCTGGAGGAACCTGAGTTATGCCTTGACCCACACCATGTGTGATGGCATGGCCAGAGCCTCTCCAGGCTGCCATCAACCGCAGGGGACAGAGAGACCGGGGTGAGGGTTTGGAAGGCTGAGCCCTGAGAAAAGAGGATTCATGATGAAAACACCAAAAAGGCTCAACATCCACATTCTGTTTGCAGTCACGTGCGAGGGCTGTGTCCCCCCGGGCATCGCTGGGAGCCGGGCATGATGTGGGTTCCCCAAGTCCCTCCTCAGGTCTGGGCTCCAACAGCTCAGTGTCCCCTGATGGTGCTTTCCAGGAGGTCAGAGTTAAATTCAGGTTTTCCTCTCCCAGCGGGACGCGGTGAGGGCAAAGGCCAGAAGTAGCTTGGAAAGTCTCAGCACGAGCTTTATATTTACTTGTGCTGGCACAACTCCGGAGCAAATTGTACCTTCTGCTCTGGGGAGACCCCCATCTGGAGTCCTGGGGCCAGCTCTGGGGCCACCAACATCAGAATCATAGGATCATAGAATGATTAGTTAGAAGGGACCTTAAAAGATCATTGAGTTCCAACCCCCCTGCCCTGGGCAGGGACATCTCCACTAGACCAGGTTGCTCAAAGCCCCATCCAGCCTGGCCTTGAACACTTCCAGGGATGGGGCATCCACATCAGAAGGACATGGAGCTGTTGGATGGGGCCAGAGGAGGCCACAGAGATGCTGGGAGGGCTGGAGCCCCTCTGCTGGGAGGGGGGGCTGAGAGAGTTGGGGGGGTTCAGCCTGGAGAAGAGAAGGCTCCAGGGAGACCTTGGAGCCCCTTCCAGTCCCTCAAGTCAGGGGGCTCCAGGAAAGCTGGGGAGGGACTCTTGATGAGGGAGAGAAGACACAGGAGGAGGGGGAAGGGTTTGACCCTGAAAGAGGGGAGATGGAGCTGAGATGTGGGGAAGAACTTGTTTGGTGGGAGGGTGGTGAGAGCCTGGCCCAGGTTGCTCCGAGAAGCTATGGCTGCTCCATCCCTGGAGGGGTTCAAGGCCGGGTTGGAGGGGCCTTGGAGCAACCTGCTCTGGTGGGAGGTGTCCCTGGATGGAACTGGGTGGTCTTTAAGGTCCCTTCCCACCCAAACCATTCTATGACTCAATAAAACCAAATCCCCTCCAGAGCTCACCTCCGCCGCCTGCTCCAGCCCCACGGCAGCAGAGCATCCCAGTGAGATCCACCAGCAGTGCTGCCCGAGAGAAAATACCACCTGGGAGGCAGCTGGGGCACAAAAAAAAGCCGCTTTTCAAAGTAATAAGTAAATAAAATTTAAAAAAAATGAAAAACCACGGTCCGTGGATTTAAAAAAAAAATTAAAAAATAAATATCCCAGCGGAGCACAGCTCCAAGTTCCCGGGCCAACGTGGGGAATGGAAGCAGGAGGCTGGAGCCAGGAGCTGCCGGCAGCTCTGCCAGCCCCAGCACGTCCCATCCAGCCCCGTTTGATGCCAAAAGATGACAATTTCTCTACCTCTCGGAACGGCGGTTCCTCAAGACGAACTTCATCCCTCAACGAAGTAAAGGCCGCGCTCTCCGCTGCATTTTCCTATCCAGAACCCTCAACTCCTGGCAGAGTTTTCCAAGTTCTCCAAAATTAAGTTTTTTTTCCCCTTTCCACTAGGATTTCCTTGAGCTGCCCGTGCTCCAAGCTGCCTCCCATGTGCAAATTCTCCTCCAGCATAAGGAAAGCTAAAGCAGAAAGCAGAGTGGCAAAACCCTTCTAGTCCCCGAGACAAGGACTCCTTTAAAAAGCATTTTATCATAAAGTGAGAAAAGCAAAACAGGACGTTGTATTTCACCAACTCCATGGTGGGACTCCAGCAGAGCAGAGAGCTGGGGATGAAAGGTATCTCCAGGAAGGGAACCAGGAAGGAATCCCTGTCATCCCCAGCCCCGTCACTGTCAGTTTTCCTTGGATCTCCTACAAACACACCTAAAAACCAAAATTACAGGTCCTCGGCGCGAGCAGCAGCGGTGACATTTCCCCGCCCTCCCACGCCGGGCTGCGCAGAAGGGAAATCGAGTGAAAAAAAATTAAAAGCGACCTCACGGGCACCAGCCGACACGAAAAACAGGCTCCCCAGCAAACTTACTCCTTTTACCCAGATTAAATTTAAAAAAAAACAACAAAAAACACCAGACTTGTGACCAAAGCCACCGGCGGCGCACGTAAAACTTCTGCAAAACACGTCAAGGGTGTTGTGATAAGGACTAGCAGAAAAATGAAAAATAAAACGGCATTAAATAGGTTGGACTCGGGCAAGGGGCAGATTACAGCAAGAAAGAGGTAAAAAAAAAACCCCCACCGCCCGAAAGTAATATTTGTGATAAGGTGGATGAGGAGCCTCTCTCTTGCCCCTTTTAGAGGGGGGGGGTGGTGCTGGAAGCTGCGTCCAGTCAAATTCATGCTAAAAATAACCGGCAGCGGGTGAAAACAATAACGGCAGGGTGACTGTCAGCACATCCTGCGCGGCGGCGGGGGACCGGCCGCCTCCTGCACCACGCCGTGCTCTTCCAAAAACTGGGCTCCAGCGCCAAAAAAAGGGGGTTTTTCTCCAAGCGGTTGGGGAGGTCGAGCAGTTTTTTGGGGTCGGGGCCGGAGCTTCACGGTTCCGAAACGCTCCCCCGTCCCCTGGGCCTTGAGAAATGGCTCCGGCGAGTGTAACCGAAATTAAATCTGATATAAGGCAGGAAAAGATTAAAGATTAAGCACTCGCTTACCAGCACTCGGCTCCGCGCAAGGCAAAGCCGGGAGAAAAAATAAATAAATCTGATTTTCCCCCGGAGTTCGGTCTCCAACTCTTTAACTTTCCTCCGTGGATAAAACCACCCCGTTTCAAAATTATGTTAAAAAAAAGTAATCTTAGAAACGTATAAAACGCTGATCCTCCATAAAAGCACCTCGCTGCATCCCCTGAGCCTGCACAAGGATCTGAGCAATAGAGTCTAACGAGGAAACTCAGCTTCTGCTCCCTACAAACACGGCTTCCCTGCCTCTCCTGCAGAATTCCCCTGCTCCGGGAAAAAGTGACCCGTGCCGCCAATTTCTCTACAAGAAAATAAATAAATGAAACATAAAAGGAAAAAAAAGAACCCTTTCGCTTTCGAAAAAGCCGTGAAAATTGAGTCCTTTCACTTTCAAAAGTCAACGAAACACCCACCTCCCTGCTTTCCCCGGCTGGAGCCCGAGCTGCTGCAGCCAACACATCCCGTGGAAGCATCATCCCAGCACCCACCCGTGGGCAACAGCCCTCCAAAGCTAAAAAATTCAAGGGCCAAAGTAATCCTGGAGGAGGAATTAACTCCAAGCTGGGTTAGCAAAGCGCATTGAGCCACACCAAACTTCCCAGTTGTCCCAGTAAGGGACGGGGCTGGGAGTCACTTGTGTTCACAGCCAATAAATCCCTTATTGACCACCTTCACCCACACATTTTAGGTTTCAACCTGCAACCAGCTCTTCCCTCGCAAGGTGCCCTCGGTGGGTTTTTTAAACCCTAAATAACCAAGAACATACCAAGAGTAAGGAAAAAAATGCCTCTTTGGCAGGAAAAGAGTCACTTGTGTTCAGAGCCAATAAATCCCTTATCGACCACCTTCACCCACACATTTTGGGTTTCAACCTGCAACCAGCTCTTCCCTCCAAGGTGCCACGTGCTGCTCAGTGGGTTTTTTAAACCCCAAAATAACCAAGAACATACCAAGAGTAAGGAAAAAAAAAATGCCTCTTTGGCAGGAAAAGCCCACCTGGGGGTGATTTTTATTAAAGAGCCCCCCCGGGGTCTCCGGCCCGTTCCCTGCCTCTGCTCTGCCTCCGCTGGGGGAGAGGAGCGAGCCAGCAGCTGAATCACCAGGGCTGCCACACTTCTGCAGGGCCTCCAAAAATAACCCATCTGGAAATTCCTTGGAGGCACAAACCTTGCTTCATCAGGAGAACTGCAGAGATCCAGTTTCCTTAATGGAGCAGACTGGATGCGAGCGAACCGGCCCGAAAGGATTTAGGATCGCACGCAAAGAGAATACCAAAAGCACCACAACAGCCAGCTGGTTAAGGAAAAGGGGAATAAAAAAAATTAAAAAAATAAAAAAAAAGCAGTAAATGGCATAAATCATCCAGCCACCGAGATGAAACACTCTGCCTGCCCAGGAATCAGCCAGCCAGTTCCTGATCGTTCCCCCGATACGGCGGGTCCCAGGGACTTGCCCTGTTTCCACCACCCGGCCCCGGACACAAAAAGCCCAACACCCTCTTAGCAACGCCGTGGTGGTGGCTTTCAGCTCCCTCCCAACGCCAACACCCACACCTGCACCTTCCACCCCGGCCAAAAACCCCCTCCGAGACCTCCAGCCCTTACTCCCAATCAGCCGGAGCAGGAACAGCCCGGCACCCCCACAGGCAGCTCCTCCCCGACACAATTTGGGTGCAAATGTGGCTTTTTTTATACCCACCCCCGCCTTGAAGGAGCAGGTTATCCCTTGTGGAAGCTCTGTGCCAGGTGGGACCCTCTGGAGCGGGTCCATCACAGAATGATCTGGGGTTGGAAGGGACCTCTGGAGACCCCCAAGTCCAACCCCCTGCCAGAGCAGGTCCCACAGGAACGTGTCCAGGGGGGGTTTGAATGTCTCCAGAGAAGAAGACTCCACCACCTCCCTGGACAGCCTCTGCCAGGGCTCTGCCACCCTCAGAGTGAGAAGTTCCTCCTCATGTTGAGGTGGAACTTCTTATGTTCAAGTTTGTTCCCATTTCCTCTTGTCCTGTCCCTGGGCACCACTGGAAAAAGCCTGGCCCCATCCTCCTGACACCCACCCTTGAAGGATTTATAGGTGTTGATCAGATCCCCCCTCAGC
Organism: Calidris pugnax; assembly: GCF_001431845.1. Taxonomy (NCBI): domain Eukaryota; kingdom Metazoa; phylum Chordata; class Aves; order Charadriiformes; family Scolopacidae; genus Calidris; species Calidris pugnax. The sequence goes on along the minus strand of NW_015091543.1, from coordinate 24,831 downwards.
CTTCTCTTCTCCAGACTAAAAAGACCCAGGTCCCTCAGCCTTTCCTCGTAAGGGAGATGATCCAGGCCTCTCATCATCTCTGTAGCCTCTGCTGTCCCCTCTCCAGCAGTTCCCTGTCCTTCTGGACCTGGGGAGCCCAGAACTGGACACAGTATGATATGGAGTGGATGGAGGTAGGATGGAGGTAGGATGGAGGTAGGATGGAGGTAGGATGGAGGTAGGATGGAGGTAGGATGGAGGTAGGATGGAGGTAGGATGGAGGTGCGAAGCCATCCAGATGCCAACACAAGTCTCTCCCAGGCCAGCAGCACTTCGGCTTTGCTGGAAAACCAATTTATTTCTCTGCGGTTTGTGAGAAGCTGTGGCTGCCCCATCCCTGGAGGGGTCCAAGGGCAGGTTGAAGGGGGCTTGGAGCAACCTGGTGTGGTGGGAGGTGTCCCTGGGTGGGACTGGGGGGGACTTTAAGGTCCCTTCCAACCCAAACCAGTCCTTGATTCTCCCATAGGAACTCCTCGCTGCCCTGACGAGGCGGGGGCCAGGGATTGCTGTTTCACTCCCCGTAATTAAGAGCACGTTTTCGGGAGCCGGCTGCCAGCTCTGACCTCAGGGACCGGCACAAGGACACACAGGCGACACCGGTGGCCAACTCCCGGCCCCCGGCCAGCAGCGTGTGTGTGTCCCCCCCCCTCCCCGTCCCAAACCCAGCTGCTTTTTGGCTGCCTTCTCGGCTTTTAGGCCAGGAGGAGGAGAAATATGGAGGGAAAACACAAAATATCTGGTGTGGGGGCTTTGCTACGTCCCCTCATCGGGGCCGGGACAAGCTCAGCCGGGCAGGGACAGGGGGTTCCACCACCCTGGGGGTCCCCCTCCTCTGGCCAGGCTGGCACCGGCCTGGGAATGGCCTTAAAAAAAAAAACCACAACAACCCAAACCCTGGCATTTTGGGAACACCCCGAGCCGCGGCAAACCCCCCTCGTTAGCCAATAGCTGGAGCCGGTTGCAAAAATAAACACGGATTTATTTTTGGCCCTTGGACCCGGGCGCTGCGGGGCTCGAACCCGCGAACCCCCCCGCAGCTCCGAGCTCCATCGACCCCGAAACAGCCTCAAAACGGGACCCGGGCCCGGATCGCGCGGGGAAACCGGGGCCGGACCCACCGGGGCCCCCACCGGGGCCGGGGGGCTCCGGGAGGCGGCGAGTAACGGGGGAGGGGTGGCGAGTACCGGGG
>NW_015091543.1:19687-22699 GCF_001431845.1 Calidris pugnax | reverse complement strand
GGGCGGAGCCACCCGCCGCCGTGCCAGACCCTCCGCGGGGCGGGGCCGCCCCGCGCCGCCGCTCGGCCAATCAGGGGCGGGTAGTTGGCCACGCCCCCTCACGCTTTCCCCCCCTCCCTTCTCCTCCCGGCTCCTCGCGCCCGCCGCTGAGCCGCAGCGGCCTCTGGTGGACACGAGGCGGTGGTGCTGGGGGGGGTGTCGCGGGCCCGTGGCGCGGCGCGGAAGCTAAGCAGGCGCGGCTGCGTGTGGCGCCTGGATGGGTGACCTGAGTTGAGGCACCCCGTCTCCAGCCCCGGGGAGGGCTTGTAGGAGCAGCCCGGCTTGTCGGAGCATCCAGAGCATCCCAGTTTGCAAGAACATCAAGAACATGGCTCACGGGGGCACTCGGGCTCATTGGAGGACCCTGGCTCATCAGAGCATCCAGGCTCGTTAGAGCACTCGGGCTCATTGGAGCATCCCAGTTCACCAGAGCATCCAGGCTCATTAGAGCACCCCAACTCATCAGAGCACCCCAGCTCATTGGAGCATCCCAGCTCATTGGAGCACCTCAGATTGTCCAGAGCATCCCAGCTCATTACAGTACCCAGGCTCATTGGAGCATCACAGTTTGTCAGAGCACCCCAGCTTGTCTGAACATCCTGACTCATTGGAGCACCCTGGCTCACCAGAGAACCCTGACTTCTCAGAGCACCCCAGTTTATCAGAGCATCTTGGCTTGTTTGAGAACTCCAGCTCGTTGGAGCATCCCAGTTTGTCAGAGCAACCTGGCTCATCCAGAGCATCTCAGATTGTTGGAGCATCCTGGCTTGTCCAGAGTATCCCAGCTCGTCAGAGCACCCTGGCTCATCTGGAGCACCCCAGTTTGTTGGAGCATCCTGGTTTGTTGAGCATCCTGGCTCATCTAGAGCACCCCAGTTCATCAAAGTACCCTGGCTCATCTGAGCACTCCAGCTCATTAGAGGACCCTGGCTTATCAGAGCACCCCAGTTTATCAGAGCATCTCACTTGTTCGAGCACCTTGGCTCTTTGGAACATCCCAGTTTGTCAGAGCAACCTGGCTCATCCAGAGCACCCCAGTTCATCAGAGCATCCAGGCTCCTTAGAGCACCCCAACTCATCGGAGAACCCCAGCTCATTGGAGCATCCCAGTTTGTCAGAGCATCCTGGTTCATCAGAGCACCCCAGCTCATTGGAGGACCCTGGCTTGTCAGAGCACCCCAGTTCATCAGAGCATCCCAGCTCATCCAGAACATCCCAGTTCATCAGAGCATCCAGGCTCATCAGAGCACCCCGGCTTGTCCAGAGCACCCCAGGCTCATCAGAGCATCCTGACTTGTTGGAGCATCCTCGCTCATCCAGAGCATCCCAGTTCATCCGAGCACCCAGGTTTGTTAGAGCCCCCCAGCTGGTTAGAGCATCCTGGTTTGTTGGAGCATCCTGGCTCGTCCAGGGCACCCCAGTTTGTCAGAGCATCCCGGTTCATTGGAGCACCTCGGCTTGTCCAGAGCATCCCAGCTCATCAGAGCACCCCAGTTTGTCAGAGCACCCTGGCTCATCAGAGCACCCCGGCTCATTGGAGGATGCTGGCTTGTCAGAGCACCCCAGTTTGTCAGAGCATCTCAGCTCATTCGAGCACCTTGGCTCATTGGAGCATCCCAGCTCATCCAGAGCACCCCAGCTCATCCAGAGCACCCCAGTTCATCAGAGCATCCAGGCTCCTTAGAGCACCCCAACTCATCAGAGCACCCCAGTTCATTGGAGGACCCTGGCTTGTCAGAGCACCCCAGTTTATCACAGCATCTCAGCTCATTAAAGCACCCCAGTTTTGTCAGAGCATCCTGACTCATCCAGAGCACCCCAGCTCATCAGAGCATCCAGGCTTGTCCAGAGCACCCCAGCTCATTGGAGCATCCCAGTTTGTCAGAGCACCCCAGCTTGTCTGAACATCCTGGCTTGTCCAGAGCATCCCAGTTCACCAGAGCACCCCGACTCATTGGAGGTTGTCAGAGCACCCCAGTTTATCAGAGCATCTCAGCTTGTTTGAGAACTCCAGCTCATTGGAGCATCCCAGTTTGTCAGAGCAACCCAGCTCATTCAGAGCACCCCAGCTTGTCTGAACATCCTGGCTTGTCCAGAGCATCCCAGTTCACCAGAGCACCCCGGCTCATTGGAGGTTGTCAGAGCACCCCAGTTTATCAGAGCATCTGGTTTTGTTCAAGCACCTTGGCTCGTTGGAGCATCCCAGTTTGTCAGAGGAACCCGGCTCACCCAGAGCACCCCAGCTTGTTGGAGCATCCTGGCTTGTCTGGAGCATCCCAGTTCATCAGAGCATCCCCGCTCATCAGAGCACCCTACCTCATTGGAGGACCCTGGTTTGTCAGAGCAACCCAGTTCATCAGAGCTCCCTGGCTCATCCTGAGCATCCCAGTTCATCAGAGCACCCCGGCTTGTCCAGAACACCCCAGTTTATCAGAGCATCCTGACTTGTTGGAGCACCCTCGCTCATCTGGAGCATCCTTACTCACCCAGAGCATCCCAGTTCATCAGAGCACCCCGGCTTGTCCAGAGCACCCCAGTTTGTCAGAGCATCCTGGCTCATTGGAGCACCCCGGCTTGTCCAGACCATCCCAGCTCATCAGAGCACCCTAGTTCGTCAGAGCACCCCAGCTCAATGGAGGACCCTGGCTTGTCAGAGCACCCCAGTTTGTCAGAGCATCTCAGCTCATTCGAGCACCTTGGCTCATTGGAGCATCCCAGTTTGTCAGAGCATCCTGGCCCATCCAGAGCATCCCAGTTTGTCAGAGCATCCTGGTTCATCAGAGCACCCCAGCTCATTGGAGGACCCTGGCTTGTCAGAGCACCCCAGTTTATCAGAGCATCTCAGCTCATTAAAGCACCCCAGTTTTGTCAGAGCATCCTGACTCATCCAGAGCACCCCAGTTCATCAGAGCACCCCAGCTTGTCTGAACATCCTGGCTTGTCCAGAGCATCCCAGTTCACCGGAGCACCCCG
>NW_015091543.1:15811-17413 GCF_001431845.1 Calidris pugnax | reverse complement strand
CAGCACTACATCCACCTGGCTTTTGAACACCTCCAGGGATGGGGCCTCAACCCCCTCCCTGGGCAGCCCATTCCAATGGCTGATGACCCTTTCAGTGAAAAAATTTTTCCTAATATCCAGCCTGAACCTCCCCTGGGGCAACTTGAGGCCATTTCCTCTCGTCCTGTCGCCTGTGACTTGAGAAAAGAGACCGACCCCCACCTCTCTACACCCTCCTTTCAGGGAGTTGGAGAGAGCAAGAAGGTCTCCCCTCAGCCTCCTCTTCTCCAGGCTGAATAACCCCAGCTCCCTCAGCCTCTCCTCATAAGACTTATTCTCAGCTCCAACATCCTTCAACTCACCCTTTAGATACTTATAAACATAAATAAGGTCTCCCCTCAGTCTTCTTTTCTCCAGGCTAAAGAGTCCCAGCTCCTTGAGCCTTTCCTCGTAAAGAAGATGCTCCAATCCCTTAATCATCTTTGTAGCCCTTCGCTGGACTCTCTCCAGCAGTTCCCTGTCTCTCTTGAACTGGGGAGCCCAGAACTGGACACAGGATTCCAGTTGTGGCCTCACCAGTGCAGAGCAGAGGGGGAGAATGACCTCCCTCAACCTGCTGGTCACACTCTTTCCTATGCAGCCCAGGATCATAGAATCACAGAATGGTTTGGGTTGGAAGGGACCTCAAAGATCATCGAGTTCCAACCCCCCTGCCCTGGGCAGGGACACCTCCCACCAGAGCAGGTTGCTCAAGGCCCCATCCAGCCTGGCCTTGAACCCCTCCAGGGATGGGGCAGCCACAACTTCCCTGGGCAACCTGGGCCAGTGTCTCACCACCCTCAGAGTAAAAAATTTCTTCCTGAGATCTAATCTGAATCTTTTTTCTTCCAATTTAAAACCGTTTCCCCTTGTCCTATTGTTACACCTCCTGGCAAAGAGTCCCTCCCCAGCTCTTCTATAGGCACCCTTCAGGTATTGAAAGGCTGCTGTAAGGTCTCCCCGGAGCCTCCTCTTCTCCAGGCTGATCCTGCTGGCCCTCTTGGCCACCAGGGCACACTGCTGGCTCATGGAGATCCTGCCATCCACCAGAACCCCCGGATCCTTTTCCTCAGTAGTGCTTCCCAGAAGATCCATCCTTAACCTCTATTGGTGCCTGGGGTTCTTCCTCCTCAGGAGCAGGACCCTACACTTGCCCTTGTTGAACCTCATGAGGTTCTTCTCTGCCCAGCTCTCCAGCCTGTCCAGGTCACACTGGATGGCAGCACAGCCCCCTGGAGTGTCGGCCAGTCCTCCCAGTTTGGTATCATCAGTGACCTTGCTGAGGATACACTCTGTCCCCTCGTCCAGGTCATTGATGAATATGTTGACCAGGACTGGGCCGAGTATTGACCCCTGGGGGACACTGCTGGTCACAGGCCTCCAACTTGACCCTGCTCCATTAATTAGAACCCTCTGAGTCCTGTCCACGGAGTCCCCAAGGCTCTGACACCCCCTGGGATGAAGATGAGGATGAGGATGGGGACAGGCACGCTCACTCCCCCCACCCTGAACAGCATCACCCCCTGCCCCAGGCAGCCAGGTGGCTCCTTCCACCCCCTGAGACCCCCCCACCCTGGACCCTCA
>NW_015091543.1:13679-14119 GCF_001431845.1 Calidris pugnax | reverse complement strand
CCCATCCGCTGTCCCGCACCCCCCTTCTGTGGTCCCACACCCCAATTCGGGCTCCTGCACCCCCAACCCAGGCTCCTGCACCCCAAGTTTGGGGTCCCTGCAACCCCAGCCCAGGCTCCTGCATCCCCTCCCCAGGGTCCCACATCCCCACCTGATGTCCCGTATCCCATTCTGGGGTCCTACACCCCCCCCCAATGTTCCCCACCCTCCTCTGGGGTCCCACATCCCAACTTGGGGTCCCACATCCCAACTCGGGCTCCTGCACCCCCAACCCGGGGTCCAACACCCCGATTCGGGCTCCTGCACCCCAAGTCTGGGGTCCCACACCCCCACCCTCAGGCTCCCGCATCCCCTCCTTGAGATCCCACACCCCCACCCGATGTCCTGCACCCCATTGCGGGGGCCCGCACCCCCTGCCTCGGGTCCCACCCCCCCCCCCC
>NW_015091543.1:12806-13073 GCF_001431845.1 Calidris pugnax | reverse complement strand
CACCCCCTGCACTGCACCCCCTGCACTGCACCCTGTACTGCATCCCCTCCACTGCATCCTGCTCACCACCCCCTGCACTGCATCCTCTGCTCTGCACCCCCTGCTCTGCACCCTGTACTGCATCCCCTCCACTGCACCCTGCTCTGCACACCCCGCTCTGCACCCCCTGCACTGCACCCTGTACTGCATCCCCTCCACTGCATCCCCCACACTACACCCCCCGCACTGCACCCTGCACTGCTCCCCCTCCCCCCCCCCCTCGCACCT
>NW_015091543.1:2813-3247 GCF_001431845.1 Calidris pugnax | reverse complement strand
CACACTGCACCCCCAGCACTGCACCCTGTACTGTATCTCCTTCACTGCATCCCCTGCACTGCACCCTGCTCTGCATCCCTTCCACTGCATCCCCCACACTGCACCCCCGGCACTGCACCCTGTACTGTATCTCCTTCACTGCATCCCCTGCACTGCACCCTGCTCTGCATCCCTTCCACTGCATCCCCCACACTGCACCCCCAGCACTGCACCCTGTACTGTATCTCCTTCACTGCATCCCCTGCACTGCACCCTGCTCTGCATCCCTTCCACTGCATCCCCCACACTGCACCCCCTGCACTGCACCCTGCACTGCATCCCCTTCATTGCATCCCCTTCACTGCACCCTGCACTGCATCCCCTGCTCTGCACCCTGCACTGCATGCCTTTCATGGCATCCCCTGCACTGCCTACTGCACTGCACCCTCTGCCCT
>NW_015091543.1:1253-2532 GCF_001431845.1 Calidris pugnax | reverse complement strand
TGCACCCCCGGCACTGTACCCCCTCCACTGCATCCCCTGCACTGCATCCCCTTCACTGCATCCCTTGCTCTGCATCCCCTCCACTGCACCCTCCACTGCATCCCCTGCTCTGTATCCACTGCATCCCCCTTCACTGCATCCCCTTCACTGCACCCCCGTCACTGCATCCCCTTCACTGCACACTGCACTGCATCCCCTGCACTGCACCCTCTGCTCTCTGCACTGCATCCCCTGCACTGCCTGCTGGGCTGCATCCACTACACTGACCACTGCACTGCATCCCCTGCACTGCATCCCTTTCACTGCACCCTGTGCCCACTACACTGCCTGCTGCATTGCACTGCACTGCACCCTGCCCTGCACCCATTGCACTGCACTGCACCCTCTACCCCTTGCACTGCACCTTCTGCCCCCTGCACTGCACCCTCTGCCCGCTGCACTCCCCTCTGCCTGCTGCACTGCACCCTGCGCTTGCTGCACCGCACCCTGCACTGCACCCGCTGCATCTGCTGCACCCCGGGCACCCCACTGCAACACCCAGTGCCCCCGATGCAAGGTACGACACCACACACACCGCACCCCCTGCCCCACAGGACACTGCACCCTGCACTGCACCCTCTACCCCTTGCACTGCACCTTCTGCCCCCTGCACTGCACCCTCTGCCCGCTGCACTCCCCTCTGCCTGCTGCACTGCACCCTGCGCTTGCTGCACCGCACCCTGCACTGCACCCGCTGCATCTGCTGCACGCCAGGCACCCCACTGCAACACCCAGTGCCCCCGATGCAAGGTACGACACCACACACACCGCACCCCCTGCCCCACAGGGCGCTGCAGACACCGCAGGCGCTGCGCCTCGCACACACACTGCACCTCGCACACACACTGCGCCTCGCACACACACTGCACCTCGCACACGCCGCCGTGAGCCGCAGCAGACAGAGGTGCTGCAGCGTGTGTGCAGCAGCCTGCAGCGCCCTGCCCGTCGCAGCGTGCTGGGAGCTGCGGGGGTGGCACGGCGCGGCCGGGGAGCGCGTCACCTCTGGGGTGTGACGGGGCTGTCCCCGGGGAGGGTGGCTGCTTGGAGGGGGGGCCCCCTGTTGCTTGTCCCCCACTTTCCCCCCCCGCAACCCTCCGGGGCCACCCCAGGCTCCCCCTGGTTGGGTGACTTCGTGCCGCGGCCCCACAACCCCCCTTTGTGAAACCCACCAGGGCTGGGGGAGTCACCTCGGGGGAGGTTTTGGGGACCCCTTCCCTTTCCTGCCCTCTGCTCCTGGTGA
>NW_015091543.1:0-1098 GCF_001431845.1 Calidris pugnax | reverse complement strand
CGGTGGGGGGTGTGCCCTGTGGGGCTGGGAGCAGGGGTTGGGCACCCCATGGTCAGAGCTTTGGTTTGAGCGTAGCGTCGAGAGGTGCCAAACTGGGCCAGTGCTGGTGTGGTGGAGACTTTGTGGGTTGGTGTGAGCAGCACCAGGCTGTTTTCTTGCTCCAAGGCTGTGGCCTGGCTGGCCCCCATCCATCCATCCATCCATCCATCCATCCATCCTTTCATCCTTTCATCCTTTCATCCATCCATCCTTTCATCCATCCATCCATCCTCCATCTTCTCCATCCATCAATCTTCTCCATCCATCCATCCATCCATCCATCCATCCATCCATCCTTTCATCCATCCATTCATCCATCCTCCATCTTCTCCATCCATCCTCTCCATTCATCCTCCATCTTCTCCATCCATCTTCTCCATCCATCTTCTCCATCCATCTTCTCCATCCATCCATCCATCCATCCATCCATCCATCCGTCCTTTCATCCATCCATCCATCCATCCTCCATCTTCTCCATCCATCTTCTTTTCCATCCATCCACCCATCCTCTCCACCCATCCATTCTTCCATCATCCCTCTGTCCATAGAATCATAGAATCACAGGATGGTTTGGGTGGGAAGGGACCTTAAAGACCATCCAGTCCCATCCAGGGACACCTCCCACCACACCAGGTTGCTCCAAGCCCCCTCCAACCTGCCCTTGAACCCCTCCAGGGATGGGGCAGCCACAGCTTCTCGGGCCAACCTAGGCCAGGCTCTCACCACCCTCACACCAAACAAGTTCTTCCCCACATCTCAGCTCCATCTCCCCTCTTTCAGGGTCAAACCCTTCCCTCTTGTCCTATGGCTCCCCTCCCTCATCCAGAGTCCCTCCCCATCTCTCCTGGAGCCCCTTGAGTGACTGGAAGGGGCTCCAAGGTCTCCCTGGAGCCTTCTCTTCTCCAGCCTGAACCCCCCAACTCTCTCATCCTGTCAAACCACCCCAAGATCTTCCCAGTGCAGGCAACTGGGAGCAGCTCTGGCCGATGCCACCCGGTCCCACCACTGGGGAGGGGGTTTCCTGGGCAGGGCTGGCCCCGGCTGGGGGGGGGCTGCTGG
>NW_015091542.1:0-1085 GCF_001431845.1 Calidris pugnax | reverse complement strand
CACACCTGTTTTGTTTATTACTAGAATCAGAGTTAAGACACGGGGTCCAGAGAAGGGCAATGGAGCTGGTGAGGGGTCTGGAGCACAAGTCTTGTGAGGAGAGGCTGAGGGAGCTGGGGGTGTTCAGCCTGGAGAAAAGGAGGCTGAGGGGAGACCTTCTTGCTCTCTCCAACTCCCTGAAAGGAGGGTGTAGTCGGGGGGGTCGGTCTCTTCTCCCAAGGAACAGGCAGTAGGATAAGCAGAAATGGCCTCAAGTAGCACCAGGGGAGGTTCAGATTGGAGATTAGGAACAATTTCTCCACTGAAAGGGTTATTAAGCCTTGGAATGGGCTGCCCAGGGAAGTTGTTGAGGCACCATCCCTGGAGGGATTTAAAAGACGGGTTGACATAGTGCTATAGTGCTGAGGGACATGGGTTAGTGATGGGTTTTGTCAGTGTTGGGTTGATGGTTGGACTTGATGATCTGAAAGGTCTCTTCCAACCTGGACAATTCTATGATTCTTTGTTTTCTAAGCGTTCTTTTTCGACAAGTAAGACTTTAGGTGCTTATGTGTGTCTTCAATCCGAAGACTACAATATATTGTGCATTTGTTGATGGCAAATTATATATTAAAAAATAAAATAAAATAAAATACATAGAGCCAGACAGTGTAACATACCATGGTGTGCTGGTTTGGGCTGTGCTGAGTGAGTTCAGCCACGACACTTGGAAACGATACCCCTCACTCAAAGGGGCCGTATTGATCAGACTGTGGGTCAAGAGAAATGTTGTAAGGAAAGTTCCCAGCAATCTATTTAAAAACTAAACTCCTAATTGTCACTTTCCACTTTGTCCAGTATGCAGCTGTTTCTGGTGAGGAAAGTAAACGTGTTTCTGAAAGGTACTGCCCTTCATGGAGAAACAAAACTCCAAACCTACCAGAGCTGTAAAGAAACACCAGTTCTAATGTAAAACTCAAAAATTTATACCTGAAGAATTGCCTATTTTGTACAATATTTCAGCCTGTCAGGTTGAGAAAACTTCAGGAAAGAAACTAAAGAATAAGGGGAGTGTTTTTCTAGAGGCAATTTCTACTTCTCTTCCT
>NW_015091541.1:0-1170 GCF_001431845.1 Calidris pugnax | reverse complement strand
CTTGTCACTGTCACCCCCCAGTCAGTTGTCACCATCACCTCCCAGCTGGTTGTCACTGTCATCCCCCAAGTCAGTTGTCACTGTCACCTCCCGGCCACAGTTGTCATGGTCACCCTCCAGCCAGGATTGTCACCGTCACCCCCCTGTCAGTTGTCACTGTCACCCCCCGGCTGTGGTTGTTACCATCACCCCCCAGCTGTGGTTGCCACCGTCACCCCCCAGCCTGTTGTCACCGTCACCCCCTGTCCGGTTGTCACTGCCACCTCCCAGCTGTGGTTGTCACCATCACCTCCCAGTCAGTTGTCACTGTCACCCCCTGGCTGGTTGTCACCAACACCCCCTGGCCAGTTGTCACTGTCACCCCCCGGCTGTGGTTGTTACTATCACCCCTTAGCTGGTTGTCACCATCACCCCCCGGCTGTGGTTGCCACCGTCACCTCCCATCCGGTGTCACCGTCAACCCCCAGATGGTTGTCACTGTCACCCCCAGTCAGTTGTCACTGTCACCCCCTGGCCATGGTTGTCACCGTAACCCCCTGGCCATGGTTGTCACCGTCACTCCTTGGTCATGATTGTCACCATCACCCCCTGGCTGTGGTTGTCACCATCACCTCCTGGCCACAGTTATCACCATCACCTCCCAGTCAGTTGTCACTGTCACCACCTGGCTGGTTGTCACCATCACCTCCCAGCCACAGTTGTCACTGTCACCCCCCGGACAGTTGTCACCATCACCTCCCAGTCGGTTGTCACTGTCACCCCCCAGCTGGTTGTCACCATCAACTCCCGGCCACGGTTGTCACCGTCACCCCCTGGCCATGATTGTCACTGTCACCCCCTGGCCAGTTGTCACTGTCACCCCCTGGCTGGTTGTCACCGTTCACCTCCCAGAGATGATTGTTACCATCACCCCCCGGCCACCGTTGTCACCATCACCCCTGGCCGTGGTTGTCACCGTCACCTCCCAGCCAATTGTCACTGCCACCCCCCAGCCTGTTGTCACCGTCACCCCCTGGCCATGATTGTCACTGTCACCCCCTGGCCATGGTTGTCACCACCACCCCCCAGCCATGGTTGTCACCATCCCCCTCTGGCTGGTTGTCACTGTCACCCCCCGGCCGGTTGTCACCATGACCTCCCAGCTGTGGTTGTCACTGTCACCCCCTGGCC
>NW_015091540.1:0-1025 GCF_001431845.1 Calidris pugnax | reverse complement strand
GGCACTGGGGGGTAATTTTGGGGCCAATTTTGTCCATTTTGGGTCAAATTTCGCTCCATCTTGGGTCAAATTCTTCCTATTTTGGGTCAAATTTTGTCCATTTTGGGGCCAATTCTTCCTACTTCAGCTCCAAATTTGGGTCCATTTTGGGGCTAATTCCGCCTATTTTGGGCCCAACTTCAGGTCAAATTTCAGATCCATTTTTGGGTCAAATTCTGTCCATTTTGGGTCAAATTTGCTCCATTTTGGGTCCAATTTTTCTCCATTTTCGGACCAATTCCTCCTGCTTGGGGTCCAAGTTTGGGTCCATTTTGGGGTTATTTCTGCCTATTTGGGGCCCAAATTCAGGTCTAATTTCAGATCCATTTTGGGGTCTAATTCTGTCCATTTTGCGTCCAGGATCCATTTTTGAGTCTAATTCTGTCCATTTTGGGTCTGAGTTTGGGTTGATTTTTGGGTCAAATTCTGTCCATTTTGGGTCAAATTCCTCCAATTTTGGGTCCAATTTCACTCCATTTTGGGGCCAATTCTTCCTACTTCAGCTCCAAGTTTGGGTCCATTTTTAGGCTAATTCTGCCTATTTTGGGCCCAACTCCAGGTCAAATTTCAGATCCATTTTTGGGTCAAATTCTGTCCATTTTGGGTCAAATTTGCTCCATTTTGGGTCCAATTTTTCTCCATTTTCGGACCAATTCCTCCTGCTTGGGGTCCAAGTTTGGGTCCATTTTGGGGTTATTTCTGCCTATTTGGGGCCCAAATTCAGGTCTAATTTCAGATCCATTTTGGGGTCTAATTCTGTCCATTTTGCGTCCAAATTCAGGTTGATTTTTTGGGTCAAATTTTGTCCAGTTTGGGTCGAATTTTGCTCCATTTTTGGGTTAAATTCCTCCTACTTCAGGTCCAAGTTTGGTCCATTTTGGAGCTAATTCCACGTATTTTGGGCCCAACTTCAGGTCTAATTTCGGATCTGTTTTGGGTCAAATTCTGTCCATTTTGGGGTCAAATTCTTCCTATTTTGGGTCAAA
>NW_015091539.1:36349-37851 GCF_001431845.1 Calidris pugnax | reverse complement strand
GGATTTGGGGGGTGCCTGTCCCTTTAAGAGTGTTAGGGTAGGGATTTGTGGGGGTGCCTGGTCCTTTAAAAGGGTTAGGGTAGGGATTTGGGGGGTGCCTGGCCCTTTAAGAGCCTTGGGGTTGGGGATTGAGGGGGTGCCTGGCCCTTTAAGAGGGTTAGGGTAGGGATTTGGGGGGTGCCTGTCCCTTTAAGAGTGTTAGGGTAGGGATTTGTGGGGGTGCCTGGTCCTTTAAAAGGGTTAGGGTAGGGATTTGGGGGGTGCCTGGCCCTTTAAGAGCCTTGGGATTGGGGATTGAGAGTGTGCCTGTCCCTTTAAGAGGCCGGAGAGGTGCCTGTCCCTTTAAGAGCCTTGGGGTTGGGGATTGAGGGGGTGCCTGTCCCTTTAAGAGGGTTAGGGTAGGGATTTGGGGGGTGCCTGTCCCTTTAAGAACCTTGGGGAGGTGTGTCTCTTTAAGAGCCTTGGGGTTGGGGATTGAGGGGGTACCTGTCCATTTAAGAGAGTTAGAGTAGGGATTTAGGGGGTGCTTGGCCCTTTAAGAGCCTTGGGGAGGGGCGTGCCTGTCTCTTTAAGACCTTGGGGTTGGGGATTGAGGGGGTGCTGTCCCTTTAAGAGGGTTAGGGTAGGCATTTGGGGGGTGCCTGGCCCTTTAAGAGAGTTAGAGTAGGGATTTGGGGGATGCAAAAAGGGGGGGCGGGCAAAAAACTTTCATTTTCCTCCCCCTTTATTAGTTTTTTAACCAAAAGTGCCTCTTTTTGCAGGAAAACGCCCCAAAAAGGGGCTGGCAACCGCCAAGCAGCGCCTGGGCCGCATCCTCAAGATCCACCGCAATGGGAAGCTGTTGCTTTAAGAGGAGGAGGGGGGGCGGGGCCACTCGTCAAACCACGCCCACTTCTGGGCGTGACCACGCGCAAACCACACCCCTGCCTCCCATTCAATCCTATTAAGGGAGGTCGCGGCCCCCTCCTCCTCCCTTCGGGGAGGGGCGTAGCTACGCGGAGCCACGCCCACCGCCTCGGGCAGCCCCTCCCATTGGCTGAGGGGGCGGGGCTTTGTCTCCCATTGGACGGTGCCAAGAGACGAGGCGATTGGAGGAGCCAAGCCCGCCCCCCCCCCTCCCGACGGAAGAAGGGGGCGTGGCTTCGGACTGGAGAAGCCGCCTCTGATTGGTTCCCCGCACCACGTGACTTCAGGTTGATTGACAGGGGGCGGGGCCGCTTCCCATTGGCTGCCCCCTCCCTCCGCACCCCCCCCGGGTTTTGTAGGCGTGTCCGGAGGCCGCGGCCCCGCCCCCACTTTTGTATTTGTTAGAATAAAAAAAAAAACAACCAAAAAGAGGTAATAATAATAATAATAATCCCCCCCAATTAATAGATAATTAAAAACCATTTAATTAGGGATTAAATGGCGGTTGGGGGTGTCGAAGTCTCGCGAGATTTGGTACCGGAGCGGCAGGGCGCTCTGGCGAAGTCTCGCGAGATTTCCTCCTCTTCCCCCCCCCC